>NW_010321000.1:42775-58624 GCF_000700745.2 Antrostomus carolinensis | reverse complement strand
CATAGAGGTTTTATTGTTGCTTCTCCTTGAAGCTTATGTTGCTGTTACCAAGATTACATAAGGAAATGAGTTATTGATCTTTTGTGTCTTAATTTTATGTCATATCAACAACTGGGAGGGAGGATTTTTGTTAACAGCTTGGTTTTGAGTTTTTTGTTTGTTTGGGGTTTTTTTGAGGGGACAGATGTTCTATGAAATAAATCGAAGACTAATTTAGATTTCTAAATTTCTCTTATTAACATGCTTTACTCCAAACCAGAGAAGTAGCAGAGAAAAAGTCACAAGGGATCAGGGCGGGGTCTCTTATAAAAACAATGAGAGAAGAAAATAAATTAAAAACCACAAAAAGTGTTAGCACAGCTAAGGGTTTGCTTGCTTAATTCACCTCTTCTGAGCAGGAGGCTACATGCAGGCCTTTTTATGCCTTGAAAGAAGTATTTTACTTTAAGAGTCTCACCTTTCTGAATTTGCATAATATTAGTTCCAGGCTGTAAAGCGTGTCTGTTGTGTAACCTAGCCAATGGCAGAGTAGAGTTGGCACTTCTTCCCCACGGGCATCCAACAAAGCCTGACAGTCTCCCCCAGATGATCTCCTGTGTTTTGTACCTAACAGGGAAAGCGGGCATTGGAGGAGTTTTGCTGTAGGATATACTGCAGTACAGAAATGTAAAATCAGGATACATTTACTTAAAGGCAAAGGAAAGGGAAGAGCATAACTAATATGCAAGCTTGTCCTGTTCGTGGGTAAAAAGGTGTTCCTAAAGAGCAGGACACTCTAATCACTCTTATACATAGATGAAGGCAGATAGTGCATGCATGATATCAAGGATATTTCTACTAAATATTAGAAGTCTGGCATAGATAAGGGGAAAAGAGTGAGAGAATGACTTCTTATAAGGTCCAAAGGCACATTCATGTCCAGGAGAATTGAAAGAATGGGAGTAGAAGCTTAACTGACTAAATTAGTCTGTATGAGGATGGAATGGTTTAGCTCAAATTACTTTATATCACTATTAAAAATAGCGTGCTGTTTGCTCTCAAAGCATGGTCTGATGCCCAAAGCCCATTTGAAGAAGGCAGAGCCTGTGTGTACTAGTGCCCCTGGACTGAGAACCAACTGAGAATCAGAAAGGGGAATGAACTCCCCCCCTCGCCCCCCCCCATTTTTTTTTCCCTTCTTCCATTAACAGCAAGATGGGAAGAACACTTTTTTGTGGCATGCTAGTGGGACAGAACACTTTGGGAAATAGTAAAATTCTCATTGAGATTATGAGGATGTAATATCTGAGATATTTTTGTGATCCCCCATGGTAGATTTAATTAATTTTTGTTCTCATGAAGGTTGCTTACTGCACACTTCTTACTAGTTGCAACTGCTCGTGTGTGCACTTTATGCCACTTGTGGTACTTAGACTATTGGCTATTAGCTTATTAAAAGCAGTAATTCCAAGGTACATGACATTTGTGGGGAAATGCTTTGCTGGTTTGGGTAATACCACATAGTCTGGTTATCTCTAAGCTGTGCATAATTTTAATTTAGAGGCACATAATTCCTCCTGGGAAATTCCTGTACCTTATTGTCAACATGAAGTGCATAGTCAGATTTGCTGAATAAAAGAAATGGTTAGAGGGGTTAGCAACTAAAGGGAAGTATTCATATCCCTTCCTTCTGTTCCTCTGGGCTTTGAAATGGTAATTGCTCAGATCGACTTTGAAAGTACTTGATCTTATCATAATTAGTACATGGAATCAGTTTTCGTTAGTGTCCAGTTTAAGGAGGCTTACTAAGCACTTTTCTGTTATTTGTGTGTCCATTTGTGTTGTTTTTTGAACCTTGTTGACATTATATTTAGGTATTTAAAAGTAAAAGGAAACGATTTTTCACCAGTACATTTCAAGGTTAGACCCTATTTGCTGAAAAACTCATGTGAGATAACACTGGAGGTGTTTTCTAACATCACTAGTTAGGCTTTTTCTAAAATATTTTTTCATTACCTGTATATCTGAGTGTTTTCAGACATCTGTTGGAGTCAAGTGTTCCCCAGATCTTTTTAAGTCTAACTTGAAAACTTTAATGCTGCAGGTATTTGGCAAAACAGCTGGACGTGTTGCCAGTTTTCTTTCATTATATGTACTAAAACTAGCTGCTTATTTGCTGATGAACTGCTTTGTAACACCCTCAAGACCTAGTTCTCATGTAGCTCACATGTTGTAGCAGCATTATTAATTCAGCAAAATCTCATGATGGCTTCAAATCAGTGCCACCTGCATCCCCAAGTACCCCAACATTTCTCAAACTGCCAGGATCTATAGATTCTGTTGGTATCAGTAGGTCCTGGCCAACCAAGAAAATGAGGCCAGAAGAAAACCAAACCAAAGTTCCTATTTGTCACCTAGAAAGGAACTGCAAGGATTTCATTTAAAGAAAGGCACAGTAGGGATTCCAGACCTGTTTTTTTTTTTTTTTTCACAGATCATCTGTGGCTCTGTCAAACATGACTTCTGAAAAACATGTTTTGCACACTGTACAGACGCATGTTTCTGAATGAATCTACCTTTGAATAGAAAATGTTTTGGGGTTTGGTTTTGGGTTTTTTTTGGAAGTAACTGCTTATAGTATTGTCCTGTGGGACTCGACAAAATTTTGCTTTGTGCATTTTGAGGAGATGGCATTTTTAAAGTTGTAGTCCCAACCTTTCAGTAACAAGCATGCATAACAAATTCAGTGGCTGTTGGACTTTGGGAAACTGAACAATTGACAGAAAGTATGGACACATGTGTTTTTCAACCAAGAAGCTTAAGTATTTATGGGAAAGATGCTACAAACTGTATTGCTACTACCAACTCATTAAATTCTGTAGAACCATAGAATATCTCGAGTTAGAAGGGAGAAAAACCCCAAATTGATTCAAATATTAGAACTACTTCTCAGTCTTCCATCTGTCTTGGTGGAAAAGAAAGCTTGTTGTATTTTTGTATTTTAGAAATATTTCATGCTGTGATATATGTATTGGTGTCAGTGGGTATTGTGACTATTCACAAACACTACTGGATCTGACTATACACAAGGTACACAAATTCAGTTGGGAATAGTACACATTATCCTTCAGTCCAGCTGGTACTGTAATATGATGTTCAATTTGTAACATCTGTGATGAGATTTTTTAAAAATCAAGAATACCATTTTAATTACAAAAACGGGGAAAAAAATCCACCTTAACTTTAATTCTTTATTAATATTAAGTAGTTCTCCTCTCATAGAAAAGGTAGAAGCAAACTCAGATTTATTCTATCCAGCTATGCTGTAACCATTTGCTTAAAACATTGCCTGTGTCATGATTTGTCTTGCAGAGAATAAGAAGGGGCATTTATTTATTTATTCCTAAGAGGAAAAAAAAAAATACAAGTAGTGCAGGTTAGTTTTACTCTTGTTTTTCAGTGTGTTGGGAGTTAAGATTCATTTGTGTAACTAAGGTTGGATGATGTTGCAGTTTATTTTGTGCAAATAAGGCAGAATTTTGAAGGCTGATCTGTTGTATACAAGTAACTCCTTTCTTTGATCTCATTTTCCTCTGGCATCTCCTGACTGGCCTAAGCATACTTGACAGAAATGCTGCTGTTTTTCTTAAGGGCTTGAATTTCCAGGGGATCCGAATGCATTTACACATAGCCTTATGGCTATTGCAGATCTTGCAATAACTATAAATGTTTAATGCAAATATTCCTTTATGCACACAAGTACAAAAGAGTAAATGAAGTATTATAACAAGTTCAATCAGTTCGTACTGTTCCATCATTGCTTTAATCATGTACAGTAATAAGATATGTCCTTGGACAGTTTGTTTTTGCTGTGAGACTAAAAATGTCCTTGCTGAAATGCAGTTTCCCTGTTAACATAAAGTCCCTTTCAGAGGCAAAGGGCATTTTATTTATTTATTTATTGTTTTTCTTGCTGGGGTATTTGGTACACAGTGTCCCAGTATTCTCAGATTTGTGGCTCCTTTCCATTATAACTAGATAACTATTTTCTTGTTGTCTTTCTCAGTCCCTACAAAAGTCGGTACTTGAAATAGGGCAAATGGCATCAGGTTAGTCCTGGGAAAATAGAATAAGGCAGATAAAGAGAAGAGGCAGTTGTTTCACTGTGGGTTGTAAATTTACTACCATGGAGAGTTATACTTCCAGCTGTGGCTGATACGTCTGACTGAGTCATTTAGTGCTTTGCTGTCGGTTATATGACTGGCAGAGAACGTCTCTTCCATCTGTAGGTGTTTTGAGTCTGGTTGTGCCTAGTGTCACCCTACTTTGCAATCGCTTGCCTCTTTCTAGCACCAAATACTACAAGATGCTTTTCCTGCACTAACTCTGCATGTTGCTAATTGTAACCCATGTTGTGGAATTATCTGCTTATCAAGAATCTAAACATTTAATTATGTAGTGACTGCAGCAGATCATCTGCTCAGTGAGATAGGCTATTGAGTGTCAGGGTCGTGGTACACATGATGGAGGCCTATTATGTTTTGACTGCAGTGATTTAGTCTTTTATCTAAAATGCAGAGAGAAAACATGTGTGAGATGTCTCCTTCCCACTCTCACTGCAGAGTATCTCATCTTTCTTGGTATGGACTGCTAGGATGCTTGTGCTTCTAGAGTATGAGGTCTCCTGAACTAAAAGTGAAGTCTTCAGTGGGGAGAAGAACTCAACACAGAAAAAAAATTTAACCAATTTTTGGTTTGTTTTCAGAAAGTCAGTAAGATAAACTTAATTTTCCAGATACAGCTTTGACTTGCAGATAGAAATCTCTTTCTTTGACTTTCTCATTCTTAGATATATAGAAATGAAGACTAAATGATATGTACAAATATTACAGTGGGGGAAATTCTTGTCAACGGGTGAAAAGAATCAGTGGAAGAATGGAGGAGTAATTTTACAATATCCATTCAAACTTCCTTCAAAAGTGAATGCCATGAGAGTTTTTATTAGTGCATCACATCCCAATAGAACAGTGTGGAGTCATCTCTTTTAGAAAGTGCTATCTCTTTGCTATGTGGCCTGTCATGAAAAATTTTCTGTATGTTTTCAGGTATTTTAATTTCAGTAAAACATTTGGGGATTAAGATAATCAGTAGCATTTCCCACTCTGTAGAACATACATTCAAATGAGTAAAAAAATAGTGAAGATATTACCCACATAAACTATACTAAATATGTCACTACAGAAAAGACTGAAAATACAAATGCAGTATTCAGAATTTGCATTAGGTGTTGTAAATGCTATTGAGCAATCTTTCTGTGTTCCCCTTTCTGATGAGTAACTTTGATCAGCACTTCATATCTTAAGAGACTTTCAGGAAATTAAATATATACAATTTTCTTGTATTTAACATTACTTTGAATGGTTGTTTTTGTATTTTTAAACAGCAACATCACAGAATAACCCTGCTGGTATATTATGCATTTGCTCCATAATGATCTTTTTAAAAAACATAATCTGCTGATTCAATGCGGCTCCTTCTGTATTGATACAGTTTCGGCTATGAAGTAGTAAGCTCAAGTGAGCAGCAATAAGACAAGAGGCAGATGCATAGTTGTCTGTACCTGTAATTACAGATTGTATTCTTGGCTTCAGAAAAAGCTAGGCTCCCTTGAAAGTAAATAAATTATGTCCACAGTGTTATCCATTAGTTTAATGTAATTCTTCAATTTTAATCTTTTGATATGTGAAATAATAAAAATATTGCTAGAAAGAGGCCTTAGGAACACCCATGAAAATATCTTTACCAGAGTATCACCTCTGCACCCTTCTTAGATATATAGGAATGAAGACTAAATGATATGTACAAATAGGGGGAAATTTTTGTCAACAGGTGAAAAACAAGAATCAGTAGAAGAATGGAGAAGTAATTTTGCAATATCAATTCAAACTTCCGTCAAAAGAGAAGGCCATGAGAGTTTTTATTAATGCATGACATCCCAATATAACAGTATTGAATCATTATATTAATGTATACTGACTGGGTTTCAGCTTTGTATCATATTCCCAGACTTGATCTAGCACCAAAGACATCATGTGATTTTTTTTTTTAATTTAAAATATTTCTACTTTGCAAACAATTAGCTGGAATGCACAAAAAGAGAGGCTGAAGTGAGAAGATACTCACAATATAATGAAAATTACTGAAAATACCTTTCAAACTAAGCTACTTATATCAGTGTCCATTATGACAGCTTTTTATATGCTTAGATTTCAAGCTGTGAAGTTTCTTAAAGCATGTGAAATATCACATTTTCAAAAGAATTTGGCATAAAGGTGTACCTAATGTGCAGTTTTCAAAATGTATTCCTAAATGGGAGATAAGCAGTTTTTGAAACACGCTGTAAGTAGATGCTGAAGGAAAAGTGACATACAAAGAGACTGTTGGCAAAGTCAAGAGATCTCAAATGAAATCTTCGATTGTATAGCGTCAAAGCAATCGCTCATTCTTGTCTTTCTCTAGGTGTTGTAGGTGTTGCTTTTTTACTCTGATACATTATAGCATGTATTATTTTTGTATGCTTGGCATAGCTATTCACGGTAAAGTTTGAAATAATACTAATAAAGAAAATTAATTGTACATAACAATTTATACTTGAGACAAGAGAAGCTGGGTTGCAGTTATTTTCTGACCATGCTATTTGGATGGACTGTCTCTCTGTACATTGAAAAAGAATTTAGGAAAATGACAATTGTTTTATCATTAGAATTCAATCTGAAGGGTACAAAAAATTATTCTTCCATCTATAGTGATACTGAGTTGACACTAGGGAGAAATATGACTAAATTATACTACTTTTGCACCACTGGCCATATTTTCCAGTTACCATGGAAGTGGATTGCTTTCTAAGCGTTGCCATTATTGTGCTGTTAATAACTAGGTTTCACATAGCTACAAGGTTTTTAAATAGTGTTTGCATCTTGCATTGCCCTTCATTTCTAAATCAGTGATAGCTTGCCACATCTTTGGGAGATAATTTCTGCTCTTGCTTTGTAAAGATTTTTGTTACTAGCTTTTCACCTGCTTTCTTGGGCTTTCTCTGGCTGCTCTGTTATAGTCACTGAAATAGTAAATGTGTATCTTTAATCTTGTCTGTCACGCTCATTACTTGTTTGTTCTCTTCTGTGTATTTTATATCTTCCAGGTTTAGTTTGTAATTGCTGAACACTGTTGCAGTCATTGACAACGATCAGTATTTGGGATTCTGACCCGTTTTGCTAGTCTCCTCTTTATTTAACATGCCTGCTTCTAGCTTTCCACACAAGAAGAAAGAGGAAAGATGACAGGAGCCTACAAGAGAATCAGTTCACTTTAGTTGTTTTTCCTTTTTGCTTGCTTCATGTTAAAAATACCTATCAGGTGACTTCTGCAAAGCATTTTATGAGGATGCTACTGTCAAGTCAACATTTATCCACTACTGAATGGGGCAGGGTAGCTGGTAACAGAAGACACAGAGAAGGCAGAGTTACTGAATGCCTTCTTTGCTTCAGTATTCACTGACAAGGCCACCCCTCAGGAATCCCTGTCCCAAGAGACCAGCGAGAGAGTCTGGAAAAAGGAAAACTTTCCCTTAGCCGATGAGCGTTGGGTTAGAGATCGACTATGCAACCTTAGCACCCACAAGGCTATGCACCCTGATGGGGTGCAACCACGTGTGCTGAGGGAGCTGGCTGACATCATTGCTAGGCCTGTCTCGATCATCTTTGAGAGGTCATGGCAATCGGGAGATGTTCCTGAAGACTGGAAGAAGGCAAATGTCACCCCTGTCTTCAAGAAGGGTAAGAAGGAGGACCCAGGAAACTACAGGCCAGTCAGCCTTACCTCAGTCCCTGGAAAGGTAATGGAACAGCTCATCTTGGAGGCCATCTCTAAGCATGTGAAAGACAAGAAGGTCATCAGGAGTAGTCAGCATGGATTCACCAAAGGGAAATCATGCTTAACTAACCTGATTGCTTTCTATGACAGGTCAACTGGCTGGATAGATGAGGGGAGGGCAGTGGATGTTGTATACTTGGACTTGAGCAAGGATTTTAATACTGTCTGCCTTGACATCCTTATTGGCAAACTCAAGAAGTGTGGACTTGATGATTGGATGGTGGGGTGGATTGAGAACTGGCTGAATGGCAGATCTCAGAGGGTTGTCATTGGTGGTGTGGAATCAAGTTGGAGACCTGTATCCAGTGGTGCCCTCCAGGAGTCAATACTGGGTCCAGTGTTGTTCAACCTATTCATCAGTGACTTAAATGAAAGAACAGAGTTCCTCCTCAGTAAATTTGCTGATGATACTAAACTGGGAGGAGTGTTGGATATCCTGGTTCATGTGCTCTAGGAGTCCCTGCTTGAGCAGGGTGGTTGGATTAGATGACCTTCAGAGGTCCCTTCCAACCTCAACCATTCTGTGATTCTATGTAAATTACGTGGGAGTATTATTTCAGCTCTGCTATTCCCTACTCCAGATTTCACACAACTGGCATACTGCCAATACTATCAGAACTCAGAAAAGGTCTTCAAAATAATGGTCAGTACATCTCTTAGGCTTTGAAAGGACTCCCCTCATATTCCTCATCTGCTCAAGTAGAGGATTCACTGATGAAAGTGCTGATTGATCAGCCTTTGGGGATTACAAAAAAATGCCTGAAAAACTGAAGTCAGTGTAATTCCTTCTGGGTTTTAATTTTAACCAAATTCTCTGAGGGAAAAGCACTCGGGGTTTATGGGAAGAAGTTCTGAGTCTTAAAAGCTTCCCATATCTTTATTGGTTTTTCAGATGTGATTTAAAAAAAACATATATTCCAGCATCTTAATTGTTTATTTCAGTAAGAGCTTTTACAACAACACAGGAAATAATACTATTTTAAAGCTTATCTCTATTTTTTTTCTATGTCTGATTATCCAGCAGAAATTTGTACTTGATTAATTTTTCCACCTGTCATTACATTAGTGTAATCACAGCTGTAGAAGATGTAACAACCATGAGTTTGAGTAGATGCTCATAAATAACTAAGTAAATTAATTCAACCTTCACCTCTGGATTACTCATCTCAAAGTTGAAGCAGTGAACTCCCAAATTTTAGAGTCTTGTGAACTTGAAAAGACATTGAAGAACATCTCACTGCTGTTGGACCAATGCTTTAAAAGAATTAATGTGTAAGAGTCTGAGGAAAGGTGAGTTTGTGATTTTGGGTAGGCTTATAATTCTGTACCTGATTTGGAAACCTTGCCAAAATAATTTTGTGGACCCAGAAGTGGGCTATGTCTGAAAATAGGTGCAGAAAAAGGCCAGCTTTTGCAAAGCTACCTAAGAACAGGTAAAGCCAATTTAAGTTGTTTTGTTTTTTTTTTTCAATTGGGTTTTTTGTGTGTGTGGTGGGGGTTTTTTTTGTTTGTTTGTTTTTTTATTGTAATAATCTCTTTGTTTTATGCTACAAGGAGCTGATGCATTAGTTCTAACTTGCTTGCTAAAATTAACTTGAGGTTCCAGATCTATATTTTAGGTTTATCACCTATTTGCACTTCAGAAGCAAGGACAATGTGCAGACCTATTTTACTGTTAAATAAAGAGTCATCATCTTATAAGAAATAGCCTTGAAATCCTAATTTGATTAATGTGTTTATGAATACAAAATTATTTCTCCTCTCCATCTCAGCCCCTCTGTTTTATTTTGTCTGAGGGAGAATCAGTTTGAAATAAAGTTTTTATCTTGGGATAACTTAAAAATTTTCAGCTTTGTCTATCTTAAAATGTTTATGTATGTTACTGATGGTACTGTTCTATCCCTATTTAGAACTCACGTGTAAGTATTTGAAGCTAAGTACAGTTGCACAGGAGTCTATTCATTGGGCTTTCTTTCAAGCAAAAATTTGAAAGTATCTGTAGAAAAGTTATTATAATTAAACACCTGAAAGGACGTATTTGTAGCCCTGTTTGATGATTAAAATTAAGGGAAAAATGTGTCAAGAGGAGAATCATAGAATCATAGAATGCTTTGGGTTGGAAGGGACCTTAAAGATCATCTAGTTCCAAACCCCCTGCCATGGCAGTGACACCTTCCACTAGACCAGGTTGCTCAAAGCCTCATCCAGCCTGGTTTTGAAAACTTCCAGGGAGGGGGCATCCACAACTTCCTTGGGCAACCTGTTCCAGTGTCTGACCACCCTCACAGTGAAGAACTTCTTCCTAATATCTAATCTAAACCTACCCTCTTTCAGCTTAAAGCCATTTCCCCTAGTTTTGTCATTAACTGCCCTTACGAAAACTCCCTCCCCAGCTTTCTTGTAGCCCCTACAGGTACTGGAAGGCTGCTATAAGATCTCCCCAGAGCCTTCTCTTTTCCAGGCTGAACAGCCCCAACTCTCTCAGCCTGTCCTCACAGGAGAGGTGCTCCAGCCCTCGGATCATCCTCATAGCCCTTCTCTGGACTTGTTCTAGCTGCTCCGTGTCTCTCTTGTGTTGGGAAAGGTCAAACGGAAAAAAAACACCTAATGACATTATCTGCATGGGAAATCAAGATCCTGTCCCTTGGTCAGTCTAGATCAGTCTAAACTCAGCAGCAAAGCAAATCTGAGCTGCAGTCCCTGAGTTCAGAGAAAAGGTAAGCTCCAATGATCTGTTATAGAAGCAAGGGAAATTAAGTTATATTACACTGTGACAAAATAATCCCTTTCAGTAATTTTTCTCAACGGCTTCTGAAGTCAGACAGTACATACTGTGTTCTGAGCTGTTCTCAGGCACACTCTTACCATCTCTTTTCTAGCTGTGTCTTCCCCATTATGCCAGTTATAATTGATAACTGATGTTATGAATAATCGTGTAAGGAATGGTGACTTCTCCAATGATGACTTCAGCTCTCCTCTTAGATCAATGTTTAGTCCTTTAAATAGGAATATGTTGTCAATAATAATTAAAATTATATTTTATCTTGTTTTCATCAAAATCTCAGTGTTTTATAAATATCTGTGGCTAGTTAATATTCCGTTTGGGTGAAAGGGGAGACTGAGTCATAGAGAAATTAACTCAGTGAGGTAGGACAGCATGGCATTGGCAGGAGCCAGGAATAGAATTCAGACCTACTGCCTAAGTGACTTCCAGTGACAGAAATAGATACACCCTTTAGGCAAAATAAAAATGCATTAAAACATTTGGGACTTGACAGCCTGGAAGTATTGCATGCTTCCTGCAAATGTGTCATTCCAGTATGTCAGATAAAAATATCTGTGAGAATGAAAGGGATATTCACTTATAATTATATTACATATAATTACATATAATCATATTGCGTGGAATCCTATAAATATTTTTAACACTATCGATAATTTTCACTGGACATTAAGTACCTCAGGTGTATTGGAGTATTTCTTAGTTGTCCTTGGAGCTTTTTACGTATGGCTAACATTAAACCACAAACTCTTTGCAAAAATTTTAAAATGTGCCACACAAGAAATATGTCCATATTATGAAATAGATCTGCACTAATAAATTTAATGTGTGTTTAAGTTATGATTATTTCTAAGGTATCTGGCATGATATTTCTGTGCTAAAAGACAAAGTACCTAGAAGGGTGGGGGGGCTTTAATGCAAGATGTATCATCAGCACCATACCAGATTCTGCCCGAACAGGCTATTTAGGTGATGTGTTTAACCGTAGGAGCTGGAGTAGTGTGTAAATGCACGGAACTAGGAAAATTAAAAGAAAAGTCTCAAAAATGGAGGACACTCCCTACTACCCCAAAGACTTCATGAGTGAAGGGAAATGCTCTCTGAGCAGCTGGAGCTGAAGAACTTGATTACGTGAGCTGGCAAGAAATATACTGTGTAAATCAAAGGAGAATCTGGAACAATATAATTCTACAGAAAAGACGTGACACTAAAAAGGCCTTGACCCAAAACTCCTACTCAGAAGAGTAATGGGGATGCTGACAGACAGAATAACATGTGGGTGTCAGTGATTTTGCCTGGCTGTGTATGGTTTTTTGTGCAAAATCTTAAACTGTTTGTGTCAAGCATCAGGCAGTTTTTTAGAGATAAATGTACCCGTGAGAGTGAAGCGTTAGAGAAGAATGTGTTTATTTCCTTGTGGGTAGTGTTGGGCAGCTTGCAGAGGAAATCACATTTTCCAGAATAAGAGTTGATCACATAAAAGGCCAAAAAGAAAGTACAGTAGCCTGGTCAGACCAGCATAGGCTAAAATTGCAGTGGATACACAGGACAATTCTGTGGTTATACAGAGGTTGTTTAGGAGCCTGCAAGAACAAAATTAGGTTTCTTGAACTTGAGGTGATTTGGTGACACTCAGCATTTCACAGATCAGACCCTTAATTCAACTGGCAAGATTAGCTGACCTAGTGTTAGAAGATTAGATCAAAGTATGCTTAGACCATTGGAGAGGAGCTCACCTGAATGCATGGGATGATGCAGTAGAGCAACACAGCACCCTGGAAAGTCTGTTACTTTCCAATGCCACGGTTACTGTAGTAGTTCAAACTGTAGTGTCCCTCTGATCACATTAAAAAACAAACAAAAAACCCCCAAACAAACAAAAAACCCCAAATGATGTAAAAGGCATAACATCATTTATAAATTACTTTCCTTTATTGCATCAAAATTACGATGGAAATAAAATATATTTTTAGGTTTTTGCAAATAAATTTTTCCTCATGGAAAAGCATAATTGTGACAAAGGGTTTCAATGTAGGCAGTGCACTTCTTTGGACTGTTGCTTAGTGTTTAAATAGGATTTCCTGGCACAAGCCTGACAAAAACTGAACTTCTGCTTTACCTCTCTTACTAAGAAACTGTATTTAGCCCTTGCTTTTTTCTTTTTTTTTTTCTTTTTTTTTTTCTTTTTTTTTTTTTTATGGTGAGACTAAAATTCATTTCACTGACTATTCAGTTTCTGATAGTGGGTCATAAACAGCTGCCAAGGGAACAGTGTAACACCAGAGCTGGGAAGATGTAACACCGCTTGCTGTATTCTCCCAGCCTTCAGTGACCAATGACACTTAGTAGTCCTCCCTTCATCTTTTTTTTTATGTGTCTAATCACTTTTGAGCCCGTATAAAATTCAGGCCTTCACAGCATCCCGTGGAAATGAGTTGCATAGCTGAGCAAGACTAGCATAAAAACTCTCTCTTTCCTTATTTTGAATGCATGTTCTGATTTTGTTCAGTGCTTCCAATGCTTGTGTGAGGAACAGTGAACAGTCTCTAGTCTCTGTGGTGCTTTTGATTTTAGAGGTTCTACGATATCCTTTCTCAGTCACATAGTATCCCCTGACTAAGAAACCAGGTCTCAGGCACAACCCATTCAATGTGTTTGATCATTTCTTTGTCACATTTATTTGCTTGTTATCTTCTCCTTTTTTTTTTCTTTTTGCATTTGTTTATGTTTTGAAATGGGAGATCAGAAGACCACACAGAATCCAACAAAAGGATACAACATTCCTTGACAGTAACATATGGATATCCTGTGGTCTCTTAATCTTTTGCTAATAATTCTGAGTTGTTAAGTTTTCTAATGCTGCTAAACACTAAGATGGTGAGGTTTTTGTGGACCTGTCTGAGATCTTTTTCCTGATTGGTAATAGCTAGTTGACAGTCAGTCATTGCATTTGAACAGTTAGGATTGTTTTTTCTTTGTGTTCACCTCTTTCAGGTTGCAGTATGTTTGCCCTCACAGTATTTCCCACAGAAATATTTCACCTTGAATCTTTTAAAACTTTCACCTATGAAGCAGAGGAAAATGGATCACTTGTTTTCAAAATTGAATGAAACTGAATTATTTAAATAAACTTAATAAATATTTAGAGATACAATTGTTGTTTGTTTTACAAATGTACTGTGCTGGAAAGTTAAAGAAATTAGCTTTAGAAATGTAACTTAATCTTGCTGCATTAATAACGAGCATAAATAGGTGCTGATTTTCAAGTTAGAGGGATAATGTTCATTCTCTTCCTCTTGGAAGAAATAACTGTATTAATTCAACTTTGAATGTGTTTTTATAATCAACCTGAGGAGTAGGATGGGCAGAGTGTCATCCTCCCCTCACCACCTCTGAGAAAACTGAAAAGCTGCATGTAATATCTTTTAATTGGGAAAATGCAGTGGCAGCTCCTAACTAATAATGGAAGTACAGGAACTCTTTTCAGCTGTCAGACCCATGAGGAGGCAATAACGCTCTTGTAAATGGTTCACGTTTGTCATGCGGAAGATAAAATTGTATTTGAAAGAGTTGTTCTCTACGTTTTCTCAAGAATGTAATGCAGTGTGCAGCAGAGGAAAATAAATTCTTTGTCTGGATTTATCAAAAGAGATCAAGAAACTTTTTGACAATTGTGCTTATTTTTTTTATGTATGACAGACTACAAATAACATGCCATTGCACAGAATGTCATCTGCTGCGTTCATGTATGTGTGAACTTTGCTTCTTGTAGTGTGTTCAGTGTTTAAGTGTGTTTCCATCAATACCACACATGGTTGGAATAAATTCACAGAGATTACATTAATTTATTTGTATCATGGTTTTTTTTTTTTTAGGGTATTCTTGAGAGCCATCAACAAATTTGCAGAGACAATGAACCAGAAATTTCTGGAGAATATGAATTTTGAAGTCCAAGTAAGTGTTAAGGCTTTTTAGCTGAGTCAAGGTAGTATGTCCAGGTATGATCATTCTGGTTTACCAGAGCCCCTTCTGGTACTGTATCAGTATTAAAATTACTGTTGATTTGAGTTTGGCAGGATTAAACCATCTTTCATATGACATGAAAATCATACTTTTGATTATTTATGATAAGGCATCCAAACAGAGTATTTTTTTCTGTGATTCTCTCAGAACTGGCAAGTAGAAAACTTTTTTTTTCTTTTTTTTCTTAGCCAGCCAAGTGTATTTAGAAAGGCCATCTTTGGTGTAATGTATATAGCCTTTACAATGTCACTCATATGTGTATGTAGGTCAGGAAGAGCTTAACATTGATTCCTAGAGTATTTAACACTTTTCATTTTTAACTTGTATTCTTCTCCGATAAGTAGGTCTATGTATTTATTCTCTTTTTTTTTTTAGTAGTTCTTTCTGAAATAATTTTAAATTAGTGATTGGGATTTTTTTAGTTTTCTCAATATCATTATTTATAACTTAAGTATTTGGTCATGCATTTTACCATATACTTGGCTTGCTTCAGATAAAAAAAATGTCTGTAGTTTTCACATTCATTAAATTGTTATTAAAATGTCAATACAGTTTTAGAATCGGGATTTGTCACTAAATGCTGTCTGATTATGGTATGTGCTACATTTAGGAAACACACACTAGCAAAGTATAGTATGAAAAATTATTCTATTTCACTCTTTATATTAACTGCAGTTAAAAGTAAATGTTCAAAGTTCAAAAATGCTACTTGTTTACAAAAATCTAATTTGTTAATTAGATAATAACTTATTGACCCCAGCTATGAAGTTCAGAGAAAGTTCAGGGTTCTGCTGCTTTGATTCTTGGGGTTTATATTTTATGGTCAATCTTGCAACTTGCAGTCTCTTTTAAGTGATTCTACTCTAGTGCATGTGAATGCTTAGGCTTACTATGATAGAAAGTGTTTGAGTTTTGGTCTCTCTGTCCTTAATATAAAATACATTAGTCATGAATAGCTACAGAGCAGTCATGTAAGTGGTTACAAAGGGAGAGTTTAAAAGACAATAGTAAAAAGAAAGGTAAACCATTCAGTTCTTACTCAGTTACAGTGGCCTCCAAGTATGAAATGCAGAGCTTTTTCCTGAACTTTCATTAAAGAACTTTTATCTTCAAAAGGTGTGACTTTACAAATG
>NW_010321000.1:15039-42741 GCF_000700745.2 Antrostomus carolinensis | reverse complement strand
TTTCTTCTGACAAACTTAAAATTTCTTTTTGGTAAATACCCTGCTGGAAACTCACAAATCCTTGACATATTTATGATGTCATATCTCTTAGGCTATATCAATTGATTAACAACCGATTTGTAATCTATCATTTCTATTACACTTGATCATTTTTTGCTGCATAATGTGTGAGCAGTTTTGAAAAGCAAATCAAATAGGTCTGGTGGACATCAGTATGTGTTGGCTACCAAAAACATGCAGACTACTATAAGGACTGTGTATCAGTCACAGTTTTATTAAGGTGTACACTACCTGTTTCAAATGTTAAAGAAGCAGACTAAACCTGGAACTTTTATTTTATATAAATTTCCTGTGGTGATTCTGTGCATTCCAGAATGTTATCAAACAACCAGGGATGTTGTAGTTCAACACTGAACCTTGTAGTTTAAGGGAATGTATTAATGCTTGCTCTTTTATTTATGACTTGTCACATACCTGGAGGCTTTGAGTAGACTAAACAACATTATAGTAAATAAGTAGTGCCATCTAAAGAATTGTAGTACCCTTATAGTTTTTATAAGAGACTTAAAAGTAGAAGGCAGGGAGATAACTTACTTTTCTTGCATGAATAAAAGCTCTGAAAACCTTCTAACAGTATTCTAAATATACCTATTAAAATAGCTATTACTGAACTAAAAAAGGTCTGAATAATGCAAGGCATATTGTCTAATTTTCTTAGTTAAAAACCAAAATTTTATTTTCCACTGTTGTCTATACATATTCAGATCATTGATAGCTGAAGATTTTAATGTTGTAAAGGTTCTTTTACTTTTTTAATATTTACATTTAAAAAAAAAATATATATAAATCAGTGTCTTGCAACTATTCAGGCTGTGAAGACTTGAATATAGAGAAGCACTTGAAACTGAAAGTGTTATTAATTGAAATGAGTAACTTGAGAGGTCCTTTAGTGGACCTTCTCAATTTTCTGAGGATTAACTTTATCCAGGCAATTTCTAACAAGAATTTTGCCCTGTTATTCTAGAGCCTTTTATGGTTAGAGAGTAGTCTCTCTTTTCTAAACATTCTGTATTATCCTTAAAGTTACAAAGTTTTCTTAAAATGCTCTAAAGCATTGAGGCATAAGGGACAAGAACAGAGTGGAAATAGAAAAAAAATTGAATAACTTCAACTAATTTTTTTAATTAAAAAAAAAAAAAAGTCTGTGTTTTGAAGTAATAGCTTAAATCTTCCTGCTCTGTAGTATGAATCCACACCTCTCTCCTGTCCTATCTGGCTGTGGAAAGTTGGTCTCAGAGGTTTAATTTTTTGTGTGAATTGCACTGACTTGAATTGTTCTCTAATATCATGGATACCAAAGTAATTTTTCTGTCATCCAAGAAAATTTTTCTGCATAACTAGAAAATGAGCAAATTACAAAAAAGACAATGTTCTTATATCGATATACTTGGCTGTAAGCAAATGTGGTTAACTCAAAGTAAATGGGAAACTTCTGTGCTTTATACAATAGTTCAGTTTCAGCCTCAGAGATTGTTTTTTTGTTTTGTTTTTTTTTTTTTAGATGCAGTATTTGCATTTAGATGCACTCAGTTTTTGTGGAGTGTTTTTAGTTAATAAACAAGCAAGCAATCCCTCTTTGTGCAGCTGTTGCAGTGCTTGTATGTTTTCATTTTAGCCATTAAGGCATCAACAGGCCAATATCATAAAGTGGGTTTTGTTTTAGCAGCTGTTTTGCAAAAGAAAACTCTGAATCAAACTTACTTTATTTATTCATTGCTTCATTGTTAGGCTTTTTGGATACAGAATACTGAAGAGAAACTAAAGCAAAACTTTGATACGCAGTTTCTTTCAAAAAGGAGCAAATCTTTGGGATTTATTTGAGGTGTCTGTATTTAAAAGAAATTTAGGAGTTTTAGAGAAACATTTGCTTCAGTGAGAATAAGCAATACATTCATGTTCCATAGAGAATGTAGTCATTGCCAAAAACCATACAATAAGTCAGCAGATGGAAACAGATGCTGGTATGTTATTTCTTTAGTATTCAGTTCAAACTATTTGATAATAAATGTTACAGTGCAACCAAAGTATCAGTGAGGGAATATTGGCAATTGATGGAAGCTCAATGTCATTGAAATGCGTTCAAAACTTCTAATGAGCTTGGAATCTCTCTGTGCAGCTATATTTCTATTTTTATTTGTATGCTTGTAAAAAACCTATGAATTGGGACAGAAAACTTGCTTTTGTTATTTTGATCTGGGAGAAAATTTGGAAGTAGCATAACTTTCGGTTTTTTGAAGAGCTACAGCTTGATAACCCCGTGACCTGCTCATTTCCACAGCCAGCCCGCTGGAGCAAGAACTGTTTATTCACGGGTCGGTGATTTAGTGTGCAGCAGCCTTCAGGCAGTCTAGTCTCCTGGTTAGGTATATGTGTACGGTTGATTTCCGGTTTCAAAGAAAATGGGATGAGTAAAGTTCAGATTGCTACTGAGCATATGCAGCAAGAATAATGTCTCAGGAATCTGGAAGCTAAACCAGAGGCAACTATTGTAATAATCCTGATTAAGGGTAATTTAAACTGTAGAAATAGAATATATTGGGATGGGGAAAATAAAGATGCATTTGGTGAAGATTTTTTAAAAATTCTGCTACATCTTTAAGTTCTTTAGAAATGAGTGAATGATTGATACTGTTTATAGTTCAGTGTTTTCAAATCTAATTATTAAATTGTTGAAGAAAAGTCTTAGTTTATTTTTTTCTAAAAAAAAAAAAAAGAAAAAAAAAGGCAATTTAAAGCAAGTGAAGTAGGTCTGATGATTTTTCACTTGGCTGAGTGATTGCATGACAATATATAGCAGATAACCTAACCAAACAAGACAAGTAGACTGTGAAGTAATTGAGCAACTAAAAAAGGGTATTTTAAATCTAGGCAAAAGCATTGAAGAATTTTTGCTACTCTGTTGAAGCTGGTTAAATGTAGGAAAAAAAGTTCCTGACCTCCTTCTTGTTTCCAAAGCAAAATTGCTTTTTTTACTCATTAAGTAATTCAGGCAGAAAGGAAAGAAGTGGTATCATTTAGGGCCTGTGAAAGGATTTGGTGTATCTGATGAACAGTGGTTACAATCTTTAAGTTTAAAACTATCGACAAACTTAAAGCCATAGGTTCAAAGATGAAGCTGTTACATACCTTAGAGACAAATACCAAAACTAGGCACAGCGCAGCAGTGATGTGCTGGTAAATTTTCTGCCTTAGTATGCAATAAGTTTGGTTGACTGAATCCATTTATGTAGAGAGCCCTTTTCTAAATTCCAGTGCTTTGCCACTGAGATTGTCATTGCAGTGGTCAGGCAGGAAGTGGCAGGGCTGCTGTTTGGGTTGAGAATCATTATTCTTAGAGGTAATTAAATAGCCATCTGATATCTGGGATTATATGCCTGCTAGGTGAGGAGGTGGTTTTCTCTGGAGTTTGAGTTTTGCATGCAGAGTTTACATGCTGGATGTATTCAGCTGTACGTCTGTCACTCTCAGAAAACCAGGCACAGCAAGAGATGATGTACCACAAGTATTCTCCAATGTCATAACACAGCAAAAGCTAGAACAATAAAGAAAGGACTAGCTAAAAGGCATTTGTTACAGAATATTTACTGTTGTGCTGATAAGACAAAATTATTAGCTCCAGAGCACATGATTTTACAGGAGAGAAGGGAGTGAATTTTCATTAAGTAATTGATCAAAAATAAACCACAAAGCAAGAACGAACAAGGGCTCACAATATTGATGGCGCCTTATGCTTGTGAATGCATACAGTACAGACAGGAGAAGAATCTTGCGTAATACATTAGTGGGTGTTCTTCAGTGCTGAAATTAAACTGGAACATAAAGACTTAAGCACAGAAATCTGGAGTTTCAGTAAGAGTTACTGGAACAGGTAAAAAAACTTCAATGTTTAGCAGTTTGTATTCTATTCCCGTCTCTATATTTGAAATAGGTTATTGACTTGCATTTATGTTAACTATAAACACAGTTGCATATTGAAACAGATTATCTGGAAGACTATAGGAAATATTTCTTATTTAAAGATTCTAAAGAATGGATTCAGCAGACATCTGTCTGAAGCAGTTTAAGCAGATCCTGCCTTAGGATATGGAGCTGGATTAGCTGACCTCTCAGGTTTCCTTCCAGATATATATGTTCTGTGCTTTACAACTAGAAAAATTTCACTGAAGTGTGAATCATGTAATTGAAGGTTTGCAGCTATGGAAAGTATAATAGTTTAAGAATCTTTATTCAGAATGAGCATATTAAGATTGTGTAAGGAGGTAGATTCATGGTACACAAGAAAAATACAAAAGGTAGGTTAGGAAAGCAGGCCTGAAGTTAGACTTTTTGTGTCAATAAGATGTCTTATCTGTGTGATTGTAAATTGCTTATATTTTCTCTTTTCCCTCTTTTTTGTGTTTAGTCTCAATATTATACTTATTTTTAATAATATTGATAAGGATTCTCATAGTTGATTGTAGAACTGTCTCATCAGCAAACCAGTATCCACACTACTTGCCACATAGTGGTGCTCACTAGTCAGGATCATGTTCTGTAGTTGTAAGAGGATTTGTGTTTCTGATTGTGGGTTGGCTTTGGTGTTTGGGTATTTTTGTGGGGGACATGGGGTGGTGTAGGGTAGGGCTGGCTCTTTTTCATTACCAGTAAAGATAGTTTTGCTTTGGAAATACAGCCATTGCAGGTATCTCAGCTGTGTTCAACATACAGTTTTAAAGAAGATTGCAGTGTTGGCAGTTTTGCTGTTTTGTATCAATTTTTTAAGGATTTGCCAATTTCAAATGCGGAGATCAGACAACCTGTCCAGATCACTGCTTTGCAGCTGCGAGTTTGCAGGATAGCATAACAAATGCACCATAAGAATGTGTAAATTCTGGATTTAGGATGTATGAGTTGAGAGAGACTTAACACACAAACAAAAATACTAAAAATAAAATATATTTTTCAAAAAATATTCCTTGAAAGTCACCCTGGTTTCTTGGGTTTAATTATAACAAAAACTTCTTTTATTGTATGGTTCTGTATTTATGCAATACGTTCATGGTAACCTCAGTAAATGTCTGAGAAATATATATATGTTTTTTCCTCTTAATTTTATTTAGTTGCAATGAAACATAAGCCAGTCTCCCATCAACAGAAAAATAAAGTTAACGATGATTCAGTTAAAAACTAGAGTTAAGCTTTCCAGTGTGCACATTTACCTTTCTAGAACCTATTTAGACCTTGTATGACACTTTTTTTGTTTCTGCTAGTAGCTGATGTTGTTAGCTAGGTGTTACCTTTGTCTAAGAGAACAGAATGTTTTCACTCTGCTCTCACTGTCAACTCCTGGCTCCATCAGCTTTGGTTTTGCAAGTCTTGCTCTGTGTAGTAAGTATTTCCATTCAGCGACTGAACACACCAGCACTGTAATACAGTCAGAATCCATTGCCACCCTTAATGCTACTTAATTCATTGAAATTACTTTTTTGTGCAAAGTTCCTTTTATAATGTTTCTGATTGGAGATAACAGCTTCTGACATATTAGGGACAGCGAAGAGTGCACAAACAGAAACCATTTTGTTGTGGTTAGGCATAGCTATTGTGGAGTTTCTATTTTGGAAAATACAGTGGTATTGATTCCTGTTCCTTCCTACCCTTCCCCTCTGTTAGCAGGACTTTTACAGGGTTTTGGAAAGGATTATATTTCTAAATCTGTACTGTTACAGTGATTCTAATTTCATATTAATCATCTGTATTTCTGCCACAGAATTTTATTATAAAAGGCATAGTCCACATTGCATTATAATGTCAGTCTCATTTAAAAAAATAGCTTATTTTCCATCTTTTTCCTATCTTTCTTGTATGCTCCAGGCACCATTAACAACTCAGCAGTAATGAAGTATGTTTTAGCATCACAAACAGAATTGTGCAGCTTATTTTCTTATATTTAAATCTTCAGTTAGAAAGCACCAAATCAAAAGCTTTGCTGCATTACAAATATACAGGGAGCAATGTGCATTATATTGTGCAAAAATATATGTATGATAGTGATAGACATAGTAATAAACCCTAAGAGATGGCTGAGGCAGAAGTTAATCAGTAATGCAACCATTAGAAAATTTAACTAGCTGTATTAACTATTCTAGCCATGTTACAAAAGTTATGTTTCGTATATCATACTGTGCATTTGAAAATTATCAAACTTAAGATTTTAAAGCTCATCTGTGATTATTCTACCAACATATAGCTGGGTCTTCCTAGTTAATCAAGTAATGCATTTTTTTGATGTTCATCTGCACATTTCTTTGGACTTTGGACTCATTGCTCAGAATGGAAAGGAATACACAGGATATAAATTTTGGAAGATTTTACATACATGAAACTAATTTTTACTGGATTTGGGAGTGCCTTACTTCAGAGGTTTGGGATGTTTACCAACATAGGAATGATAGATGTCTGGAGTAGAAATTATTTGCAAGTATTTTTCTTAAATTGCATCATTAAACAAGAAGCGTATGACAAAAACAAAGAGAGAATGGGATTATGACATGAAAAATCCTTAAAGACTTGAAATGAATAAACCAAACTTTTATTGGTTTATATAATGTGCTGTGTTTCTTCAAAGCTTCTGTAAACTTATTTTCATTAACCTGAAAATTTTCTACCTTTGTTCTGTCCTTTTGAAGTACATAACCAATGCAAAGAAATTTTGGCAGAGGTCCCAAAGGATTTTCATAATTCTTTACTTTGAGATGCTTAATAGTCTCTCTTCCACCTCAAAGAAAACTCTACACCTGTCACGAACCAGTCTGCATACTGCAGGAATAAGCACTAAATACTGTGCTTTTAACTTCCAGAATTTGAGTGCCTTGTAACTCTGAATATTGTATTTGTTAAAACTCAAACAGAATACAGTGCTTGCTTTACTTAGTTTTTATTGTTTATCTGTTGGTGAGTTATTTTACATTTTAGCCTTCACATTCTGCTTTTGCCTCTGTTTAGCAATTTGTCTTTTTCTAGCATGATATTCTAAAAGACAATGCAGAATAATGTTAATGAATATTGGTTCAGAATTTTGAGACTGAGTGATGCAGTCGTGTGTGCTGTCTTAGTGGCTGAATTTCTGTATCTGTGGTTGATCCAATTAAAAAAATTATTTAAAACACAAGTTGCTGTTCCATTGTTTAGAATTGTTTGTACTCAAAAGGCTCACAAAAACAGTAAAAAAAGAGATGTTTCTTTAAAATTATTTAGTTTTAAGTGATGAAGAAATGTATTCCAGTATGTGAAAGAGAACATTTCTGAGGTAAAATCATCTCATGTTGAGAATGTCATGTATCCTGGAAATCAGTGTATCATTTCTTATAAATGTTATTCAAAGATTCAAAAAGGTTATTTCTAGCTAATTTAGCTCAATAGCTCTGATAACTACCTGTAGTTTGCAGTTATGTGTACATGCAGAAAGTTTGTATGTGCTGTTTTTCTACAAAATCAAAGTAATGAACCCGGTATCTATCTGAAATGTATTATGTCTGCTTATCTTGAGTGGCTGAGCTTGCTTTCAGCATAATATTTCAAGAAAAAAAATTGAACAAAACTGTAATCTTGTCTTTTTTATGAAATGCTAGACTACATTTAGTGTCTGCAATAATTTATCAGACATTGAAGTCTTCCAAAGACTTCATGTATCTCATACATTATCAAAAAGAATTGAGCAAAGATATCTGTAGAGAAAACAGTTGCTAACAGGTAGGCATCAGTGCAAAAGAGGCATTGTTTTCAAAGGTGTGTATGAAGGAGGAGGCAGCAGGGTTGACTTTTGGTAGTTTCCTTGAAAAGTCATCCAGATCTTCTCTTCTTTGTGAGATGACTAGAAATTTCTTACTAAATTACTTCCACATTTTCCAATATGGCAGCTGTCACATTTTCTAGGGGAGAAAGCACCTCATGTTTTCTGGAAAAAAATGGAATGAGAGATCATCTTAAATTCCCATAGCCCTTACACAGAGGAGTACTGACAGATCCAGTGCCCCTCAGCACGTGTGGGTAACACTGTGCTCAGCCAATTCACTCGCCATGGTTTGAAGTGTTAAAGCACGCTAAGCCAGCCTGGTCTGTTACTGGCAGATGCTGCTTCTTAGTAGGAGTTTGTGATGAATAATTGATAACTGGTTACAGAGAAGGGTTACTTCTCAGCTCTAGCTTTGTCTCCCAGTACTCTGTCTCTAGCTGATCAGAGCACACCAGCTCTGGGCCTTCCCTGTCACTGTGCTTCTTCGCTTCAGCCATACCACCTGCTCGATAATGGGATGCTCAAATGCAGAACATCTTGGAATGTTGTTATGGGCTTCAGAGAAAACAAAACAGGTCTCGTAAGCTTATTTTTTTTGCATTTAAAAAATCTATTTCTATCAGGTTTTGCCATTTTTTAGTCTTACCAGGTTTAAAGTTAGTTTTGATACTTAACAACTTGCAAGTCCTTAACTTGAATATGCTAATGAAATGCAAAGGACCATACTTTTTCAGCCATCATTGTCTACTCTGAGGACAAATGGAAATGTGTTTTATAAATACGGCTACTCAGTCTTTAGGAGGTGTCTCTGACAACGATGGCATTGAACTTTGAACTATTAAGTGAATAAATGGACCATTAACTGTAGTAGTAAGGCTTCATTTTTCTCCCCATAATTAGAACAATTTGAGAATTTTTCCGTTCTACTGGTGTAATTGACATAAGCAAAGTGTATTCCTCATACATCAGTAAATGCAGCTTCTTAAGGGACTGAAAACTCTGAATTGGTCAAATTATTCTTTTAAAATCTTTGATAAGGGGGGGAAAGCAGGCCTTTCAAGGCATAAATAACATCTATGCTGGAGAAAAATGCTCTGAATTAGTATGTACTATTAGTATACTGTCAAAAATTAGATATGAACATAAGTTAAATGTTTGTGTTAAGGAGAAGAAAAGCTACTGTCTTACTAGTGCTCATATTCAAATGTAGTTTTTCATAAGGCTGTGATTGGTTTGAGTGAATTCAGAGCCTCTATTGCTGGTATAATAAGTAACAGATTAATAACTGCCTCCAGTAAAATGCTGCTTGAGTCTGTGTATCTGCACCAGGGATAACTATGCTCTCTGGACTGTAAATACTTAAAGACAGAAACAGCCCTCCTAAGGGCTTTTAAATAAGCAAATCTGCTAAAGGGAGCTTTAGTCGGCCTCGAAGGGAGAATAAATTAAATGCAGGATCTTCTTCACATTATAGAAGACATTTAAGGATTTTATTTATTATAGGAAGTATCTGTATTTTTGTATGTGGTTTTGTATATTGGTATCTACTTTTCCTGGTAATTTGTGCACAACAGAGTTTTCCAGGTTATAAAGGATGGAGGTGACTTCAAGTGTTTGACAAAACATTCTATTTCTAGGCTATTTAGTGTGGGTTTCCACCCTAGTGTTGTATTTCACCATACAAAATTAAGAACTCTGTCATAATGTTATGTTTTGTTCCCATCCTTTAAATTGCCACTGAATACATTTACTATTGCCTTTCTACTGTCTTACTGATACCTACTATGCGTATTTTTAGGTGCAGCTATGTTTTTATAAGAAATGTGTAAAGCTATTGCTGACTGCTTAGAAGCTTCTGAAAACAGTATTTACTTCCTGGAACTATGTTTCCTAGTGAAATGTCTTTTTTCCCTTTCCATCTCTAGCATGTGAGAGGACTTAATTTTGATTATCTGGAGAACAAGTAATTTGCTTTCAGAAACAAAGGGTTGTGCACTGGAAATAGAAGGGTTTTCTTCTAGTTCAAGTACATGGCTCAGCACTAATAGTAGTCATTTAGGGAGATATTTTGTCTTTGTTTCATGTAGTGAGCTTTTAACAAAATATATTGGAATTTCACACAAATTATTGTTGAATTAGAATCCAAAGAGAAGACAGTAAATGACTTTTGAAAGCGTTCTCAAATACAGTGTAGTTACATTGGATGTCTTTAGCTCCACGTTGTTAAGATGTAATGGATTTCAGTAGCCCTGTTGTGGTTCATGGTTTAATGTTGTTAGCTAGTGAATCTCATATGAATCTTTTTTTAGCAATATTTATTCAGCTGCTGTGTTCTTACAAGCAAATATGTAGTAGTGGTTATTAAAATTTATATTTCTTGCTTTTCCGCAAATTTCATAATACTAGTGATGTACACCTTTGCATAATATAAAAAACTGATTGCTTGCATCATTTGGTTCCATAAATTATTCAGCACTATGCATAGTTTAATATTATTCCTGCTTTTCACAAAACTATTATAATTTCCTTGTATTCAATTTACAGCTGTGGAACAACTATTTTCATTTGGCTGTGGCTTTTATTACCCAAGATTCACTACAGCTAGAAAACTTTTCCCATGCAAAATACAACAAAATCCAGAACAAGTAAGCAAAAATGTATATTTTAGCTTATGTGTTTAATTTTGTAGTAAAATGATGATAAAGATAATGATAAAGATACCTTTCTTATTTCTTTTTTCTAGATATGGAGATATGAGATGTTTAATTGGCTTTGCTATCCGTGACATGTGGTATAAACTTGGTGAGTAGGCAAATGAGCTTAATTGCAACTGAATCCATAGCATATTGCTTGTTTCCTTGAAAAATGTCTAACATGATTTGCGTTTGTAAATATTTGAGCTTTTTGAGCTTAAAATCTGTTTTCACTCCTGTGGTTAAGCTTGGAATTGACATGAGATACTGTTTGACTACTGCCTATTTTTTATTTCTAAGAGAGCTCTAATTTTCCCTGAGAAGGTTACTGCTCAGTCTGACTCTACAGTTCCAGAAATTAGGAGGCTCAGATTTAGAAGCTATTTGGATTAAAATTCCAAAATGTTTTTACATTTGTTGTATAGCCATGTTCTACTACTGCTCCTTTGAGAGCTCATAATAGAGGAAGCAATAAACTATTGTTCTATGAAAATATGTCTTATGGAGATTTTTAAAAATATATAGTGCAGACAATTATGATAATACCTATGATTATACTTTGAAATGCAAGCTGAATGTCTAATTTTAGGCAGTTAATAATGAAAAGACTAGATTTCATCAGTTCATTAACAGAGAGGAGACAGAGAAAAAGGCTTTTACAACCATTCTGCCTGTTTGAGACCTCTTGACCACAAGCCAGTTTCAGTCTTTTGTTCCTTTGTGCCACTTCAATGGAGTGCTGAGCGTAAGCTAATAGCATTTTTCCCTTTTTCCTGAGGTCCTCATTGTTCTGACTCAGCTAAAATGTGGTTGTTTCATCCAGGAAAACTTGTGTGATCTCTGTGTATCAGAAGTTTATATTTTAAGAATGAGTGGAATCTTCTCAGTGCCTGCAATAAAAGGTTTTTGTTTGTTTGTTTGTTTGTTTTTCCAGTAGTATCAATATTTTTTGCATGTTACTAAAATTTTAGCCAAAATATACCTGCAGTATCCAAAATCTGAAGACACTTGAATAAAAAGGATCACCTTTAAATTGATGGGCTGGGAGTGAATGGGAAGGGAGAATTTATTCTGAACTAAATACAAACGGTCATAAGCAGAATATGAAGAATGTTAAGAATTTAATAACTACTCAATTTCTTGATCTCAGGGACCTGCTAGGCAAAGTTACTGTGTACAGATGAACCCAGTTTTTATGTTCAGTTCATTCTGTATGTGAGTTGATTGAGGAATTTTTTGATATAAATTTTCAGGCAAATTTTTTAAAAGCTTTTATTTCAATTAGACGTTGCAGGGAAGTTTCTGTTGATAGAAAGATATTACTTTATTTCTGTGGGTTGATGAAGTCTCCAGTTTGCACCAAACACTCAATAACCCAATAGTTAAGCTGTTTTGTAGAGTATTGAAGATGGTTTTTGTGATTGATTTTGAAGATGAACTTGCACCTTAGTTTCTATTCCAACGAATATTTTGTTACTCATGCAAGAATTACAGCAGGACATTGTCAAGATATATTGAGGTAAAAGGTCTTTTGAAGGCCCTATTAGGCTGAAGGGTAAAAAATTATTATCAAGGAGTAAGCATACAGCTTATTCCATACGGAAATCAACATACAGAATTAATGTGAATAACGCATTGCATGTGTTCCTCTTCCATATAGCCTACTGTTTTATTCATAAATGCAAGGTAGTGCAGCACACATCCCCATCTCCTTGATATACTATGGTTATTGCAAAGAAACATTATCTCCAAATGGAGACGTTTTCTTCCCTCGATGGGGTGTCAATGCCTGCTGTAGAGGCAAAAGTAATTCTATGTTTCTCCTTTTAGTGTGTACACATTCTATAACTTACCTTTCCTCTCACCCCTGAAGTTGGTCAGGCAGTTCTTGCAGTGTGTTTGAACCCTTGACACAGCGATATGCAAGGTAAAGTAGGCTCTGGAGAGGCCATTATATCACCCTATATCATTACACAAGGAAGCCAGCTATGATTTTCAAAATGCACTGGAAGGGATTGTGATGCTGAATCTGAGAGTCTGTGTTGCAAACACAATGGCTTTATAAAAAATTAATGGCCTTTAACAGTTTTGTGTAGCATAATGTTGAAGACCAAAGGATTGGTTTCTAATATCCAAATGCATTATTACTTTATTTAAATAATATTGCCTTACATACCCAGTGGAAAAAGTGAGGCATACAGATTGAGAAATGTTTTAAACTAATATGCAGTAATTCTCACTTAATAGTAGATGCCACATCCTTTTATTTTTCTATTATATTCAGGATCCTCCTGTAGTTTTAACAAAAAGTAATCTACATTCTGAAAAGGAGTAGAGCATCTAAAGTATAAACCACATTTGAGGGATACATATGCAGCAAGATTGAAACAGGCAAATGCATATCAAAGAATCTCATACCATGACTTCTAGAGCACCTTTCAAATTATAAACTGATTTGTCTTGTTCTCTGGGGCAGATTATCTTCCTCTATCTGTTTCAGTCATTCAGTCATTGTGAGGTTTAAGGAGATGTTACTCTGGATTCCTGAAATGGAAGTAACAATTGCTGATAGCAGGATAGCCTTCAATGTTTTTTGTTTGGTTGGTTGTTTTTTAGTTTTATTTTCTCAATGTCTGTTTTTATTTATTTGAAATTGTGTGCTAATCTCTCTTGGTTTTAAGTGTAAGATTGATACTTGGTCAACCAATAGATATTGCTGTCATTTAGCTGAAAGTTTCTATCTCTTTTTTTCTACTCATGTAAGAAGATTGCTTGGGAGGGTGAAGATTTTTAGAGGTAAATGGATAGCTGCACAATACGTGAATTTCTGTGATTTTCAAAAATTGCAGAGCTCTAAGGTCTAATACATATAGGTATTGGAAGATACTCAGTCATTGTAGGGTTCTTTTCAGTCTTACTGACATTACTGATTTAACTAAGATTAATAATTACTTTAACCAACATGAGTGGAAGAAAAAATAATGTTGCATAGAACTGTTGAAGTCATAGTTCAGTTATGCTTAGAGCTTCATTAGTATGGCAGCCATATGAGAAGAAATGGGAATTGGATTGCTTTTTAGTTATGGAACAAGTTTAGTCTGTTTGTTTAGGACAATGTTTTATCTCCTTATGAGTTTAAGGCAGTATTGACATTCTTACACGGGTCATTGGATTTTGACGGTGATCTGCTCCACGTATAATAAATTTTTCTTCCCTAAGAAACAAACAGCATTTGAAGAACATCTTGGACCTGGTTGAGTTTTTTGCAGATTTGGATGTACGTTGGCAGCTGACGTAACACTTGTGCTACAAGATAATTTTGTCTGGTTTTAGGAGTTGTGTAGGTAGTGTTTCTATTATTGCTTCCTATGTTTGATGCATTGGTTGGTTTAATTTATTAGTTGCAGTGTTTGATGTTATGCAGAAATTAAAGCAAGTAATATTTTTCTCCTTCATAAACTAGAAAGGTTACACAATGTGACATTATTGTGTGGCATGCTCCTACTGATTCTGGGGAGATTTTTAGGTTTATTACTCCAACAATTTAAAAGGAGATGTCAAAAGCTGAAAAACTGAAATGTTCATTGAAAATGTCAGCTCAGCTGGCATGTGTGTCTATTTCTGACACCGAATTCTGGCATCTTAGAATGGGACTATATCCATTAAAACATTTTCAGCTTTTGAGAAGGAATACAGATGAGTGACGAAGTTGTAAGACTTAACCAACATATATGATTTAAAACACTACTTATTATTAATTATTAATTATTAAACAATTATTAATTATTACACGTCCTAAATGTTTTCCTAATTTTTTTTTTCTCTCCTCTCAAATATCAAATTTGTATTTCTGTTTCAGGGCAGAATAAAATTTGCTTTATTCCGGGGATGGTTGGACCCATCTTGGAAATGACTCTTATTCCAGAAGTTGAACTACGAAAAGCCACAATCCCAATTTTCTTTGACATGATGCTGTGTGAATATCAAAGGACAGGAGAATTCAAAAAGGTAATTAAAAATATTCTGTGTGAAAATTCATTAAAATGTCACATGGTCAGTTTATTTCTGGTAAATATTTGTTGTGTGGGCTTTTCTGCTTACAGAAAGTAAAATCTAATATATTAAGAACAAAAGTAAGAGCTCTTGTGCAAGTGTGTGTAGGCTCTCCAGAGTGATTTAGTTGGACTTAAATTAGATTTTCATCACAATGGCAGCAATAAGGCACTGGAATAGGGGCTCAGAGAGGTAGCAGGATCTTTATAAAAATTTTCAAATTTTTGTAAAAAGAACCTTGAAAAAGGTTCTGAGCAACAAGACATGACATTGAAGTCAGCCCTCAGTTAAGTAGGAGGTAGAATTAAATGACCTCTAGGAGTCCTTTCCAAACTAAAGTTATCATGATATCCCTTTCTTGTGGCATAGATATTGATAAAGCAAAACTTACAATTTTTAATATAGAATGTCTGACAGAAGTAGAAGTGAATAGTTAAGTATATATTATCAGAATTCTCAGGAAACTCAAACTTCTCTAAATACTTATTGTGACAAAAATAACCACTGTGAAGAACTGACACTCCTAAAATGTTTTCTACAGTAATTTTGAAAAGGAAAAGGACTTTTAAATAAAAAGTATTAAATATTTTTGATTGAATAGATATAGAGGTGGAGGGTTAGGACATTTGGGAATGTAATCTAAATCTCCTGCCACTGCTTGCTATGCATACCTCAACAGCGAGTATCTGTCAGCTGCTTTCCTAGTTGACTTTGCCATTCTCTGCCAGCAATTTGGGCATGGACTTATCTTACTGTGTGTTTGCACACTGTATTTCACAGTGAATTTTAAATCAGAGGTTCAGGCTTCATTGTTAGACAAATAATTAATTCAGAACAATCTCTAAGTCTCAAACAAAAAGTCATAATTTTAAACATTCATAGGAAAGTAAATAAAAATGTCATTCATATACCCAGCTATGTTTAATACTTTAAATCACGTGGGGTGTTTCTGTGTCAACTAAGTATGGAACAAAAAAACAGATGGAATTTCCATTTTGGTCTGTATTCCACTGTGCAAAGCTTTTGGTTCAAGGCCAAGATTAAAACCGCTTTGCTTCTGTGCATCTGTTCCCTCTGTGTCCTAATAATCCTGTATTTGCCTTCTTAAAAATTTTTTTCCTGCTCTTGGCTTATTCTTCATCTCTTGGAAGAAATGCAGAGATCTGTACAGACCAAAAATCCTGAAAACTCGTCAGTCATAGATTGATTAACAAGAACAACAGCTTAGGAGTGTGGACGATCCCAGACACTTAGGTGACCCTTAAATCACTACTGATGCTAATATAAAGAAGTTTCAGGTTATATTTATTCAGTGCTGAAGAACAAGAACTTTCGTTTTATTGCAGCTTAAAAATTTTTATCAGATGGCGTTAGAACTATTTCATAATTGAGCAGTTGGTTCTTACTGGATTCTAATGTTCTACTTTAGAAATTGCAGTCATTTACTGGTCAAGAATTGTGGTTTTTATTCTCTACTTTCCTATGGATGAGGTAATTGAGATAAATTTCTTAAACTTGCATCTGTAAGCTTGGCAATTCTGGTAAGCTGGGGTTTTTTTAAGTATGTATTTTAAAGGAGAGTCACATTAAGTTTTATTACTTAAAATTGTTACCATCTTAATTAGAAAAGGCAAAGAAATAATATTAATGGAAAATTATTTGATAAACATAGATACTCTTAACTTTTGCTAGTGGGCAATTTTCATACATAAATTGGCATTTAGTATTATAAAGGATATTTTCTTTAAGGCTTTGTATAAAATTTTGAGAATGATAACATGTTATTTCATGACTGCCTGAGGCACCAGGAGGCTAGGTTGATATTCAATTAAAATATACTTTTTCTGAAAGTTTAAAATAAATAATTAATTTCTAATCTAATCCTCTATAATGAGAGAGGGGGAAAAGGCACAGACTGAGACATCTTTACTAGTTGAGTCTGCACTGGTACTGGAACTAGACCTTGTCTGATACCTGCCAAAATGATTTAGTGAACTTTACCAAAGAAATTGATTTCTTTAACTTGATGTGAGACATCTGCATGGCAGTGCAGCATTCTGGATGGATACACGTTATGTTGGTGCTAGCTCAAGAGGCTGTGTCATGCTTTACGCATACAGTACATGGGGGTAAGGATATCAAGTTATTTAAAATTATCAAGCAGGAATCTTATTTTATTTAGCTGTTTGTAAGAAATCAACTAATCCCAGAGAAAAAAAAAAAATCCACCTCTGGTTATCTCAAGAATTACATACTATACATATATATTTAATGGAATGGAATATGTATGTAGGTGTATGGCATACATATGTATGATTCTTCCTTTTACTTTGCACATGTGATTTCCATTCACCCAGAAGAAATGTTACATAAGCTTGTAATTTTAATGGTAATTGAAGATGTAGGGAGGAAGCCATTAATATCTACTAATTTTAGCCATCAAGGCTCTGTCTATCATTAGCTCAGAGAGTTAAGAATCTTGGAAAGGCAATTTATCCAACTTAGGTTCAGTGTCTGTGGATAGCATTAGCCCTGCAGATATATCCCTTTCTGCTCCACATATGAAGGGAAACTAGTTGCTTATGTGTTGGACACATGATGTTAAAAGATCCCATCCTCCGAATGTTGATAACCCATCTTTCCTTGAAAGACGAGGTTGTACATTTTATTAAGACTTCCTAAAGAAAGACTCATCATCAAGCATCCTAGTACTATTTGTTCTAGCTGATGATCTCAGGCCAAGAGCTAGAAAAAACTTACTTAAAAAACAAAACAAAAAAACTCTACAAACTTTAAAAAAAGTTACTTTTTGCAGAATAAATGAAGATATTGAAATAAGCATGGATTCAAGTTATGTTAAGGATTTAACTTGGCTTAGGAAACATTAATTCATCTGTGTTTATATTCTTGTTCAAATAAGTCCTTCTGTTTGTTTTTGGTATTTTCAATTTAGTGTCTCTCTTTTTTTCCACCAATTGCTGAAGCCATCTAGGGAAGTTTGCTATATTTTCTTTCCTTCCTGAGTGGTGTTGGACTGTGACAGAAGAGTGCTGACCAACGGTGTGTTCTTGGGCTCACATAGCTATTGGTAGGGTTAGAGGACAGATGTTTACTCTTAGTGAACTTTGTACTTTTCTGAGCTAACAGCTGTAAAAGGTTATTAAATGAGTGAATATAGGTGTTCTCAGCAAGCTCCTCTAGCACCAGCTCTGAGGAGAAGGACTTGGGAGTGGTGGTAGACGAGAAGCTGAACATGAGCCGGCAATATGCGCTTGCAACCCAGGAGGCCAACCGTATCCTGGAGTGCATCAAGAGAAGCATGGCCAGCAGGTTGAGGGAGGGGATTCCCCCCTCTACTCTGCTCTTGTAAGGCCCCACCTGGAATACTGTGTCCAATTCTGGAGCCCCCAACACAAGAAAGACATGGACCTGTTAGAACGAGTCCAGAGGAGGCCACGAGGATGATCCAAGGGCTGGAGCATCTCTCCTGTGAGGACAGGCTGAGAGAATTGGGGCTGTTCAGCCTGGAAAAGAGAAGGCTCCGGGGATACCTCCTAGTGGCCTTCCAATACCTGAAGGGGGCCTACAAGAAGGCTGGGGAGGGACTTTTTATAAGGGCAGTTAATGATAGAACAAGGGGAAATGGCTATAAACTGAAAGTGGGCAGGTTTAGATTAGATATTAGGAAGAAGTTCTTCACTGTGAGGGTGGTGAGACACTGGCCCAGGTTGCCCAGAGAAGCTGTGGCTGCTCCTCCCTGGAAGTGTTCAAAGCCAGGTTGGATGAAGCTCTGAGCAACCTGATCTAGTGGGGAGTGTTCCTGCTCATGGCAGGCGGGGTGAAACTAGATGATCTTTTAAGGTCCCTCCAACCCAAACCATTCTATGATTCTATGGTTCTATGATTCTGTGTGACTTATAGTTGCTGTAAATGCCCATTTTTCTTACTGTCAATTCTTGAAATTTTTTTATGCATAGGGATTTTGGAAGGATGTGAGATCATCCCATTAGCAGAAACCAAGTTTGTATGGCTTGGTGCTTCGGACAAATCCATGTAGAAAAAATTGAGATGTTTTGTGGTTTGGTATTGAAGTGCGTTCAGAGATGTGGAGATTTCTTGGATCTATTAGATAGATAAGCAGGTGGTTTCAAAGCCAAATTGGTGCCAATGACAATTAGGCACACTCTGTTTAAGTTAGAGGAGAAATATCCTTTCCGGAGCTTAATTTTGACACAGACACATTAAAACTTTTTTCTATATATCTGCCAGCTTTTTTATTTATTTTGGTTCAAGTAACTGGCTTTTTTGCAGCTTGTTGAGAAACTGCAGGAAAGATGCTTAGGAAGAGGTTTTTTGTTCAGATCCAGCATCTGTGAAATTATTGCCTCTTAGAGAAGTAATCAATTCTCTACCTGCTGAATAAGTACTAGGAAGGATTTAAGAGGTGCGTGATTTTTAACTGGTGCTTGACTTGCACTGTATTCACAGATTTTTGTCTCAACTGCAGTAAGTCCACAGACTTCAGCTCTAGAAAATTACTGGATTGGATGTTTTTGCTTAATACTGCCTTGTGCCTCCTGAAACTGCTGTGTAGCTATGTTACCCAGGTTACCAATACACACACTACTTACACATAGAAATTAATTCTGAGCCCTGTAAACTTCTTTTTCAGCCTGGACCGGACAGAGTAGGGTTTTTGTTTGTTTGTTTGTTTGTTTTTCTCTCTATTTCAATGATAGCTCTTTATTCTCTGGTGTTGGTATAGTATGTACTGTTCCACTGGCAATCTTTAATTTGCATTCTAATTACAGAAAAAGAGCTAATGTTAGAGCAGCAAAACCTGCAAGTAACAGGACAAAGAATTGTTCTGGATCATGGAGCATTGGTACTCCTAACAAACCAAAATTCTTTGTGGCCTCTAAAGAAAAAATAAGGCTCCCTCTTATTTGTCACTCCTATTAAAAAAATAATTAAGAAATAGTACTAATGTAGTAGTCCTTTCCTTCCATTCAAATTGGAAAATGGGATTGCTGTTTCCACTGAACAATTTATAGTTTTTGCTGAGACCATTATGGGAAGTGTCTCTTAAATGAAGACTCTGAGGAGCAGTGCCTATTCAGTACGCCACACAGATGAAACATTTTCTACCGACTTCTGCTGAAATGGTGCCTGACTACATGGTGCTCAGTTCTGCTGGAGTTAGTCCTGTACTGCTATTAATGTTTCTCATATGCATACTATACAGGTTTGCAAATTCTCATTCAGCAACGACCTTTGCTATGTAGGCATCTCACTGGTAATAAATAGCAACATACTTTCTCAGTTTTCCCCTTCATCTAGACAGTAGAATATTTTAAACATTCTGTGTCCATTTAAGAGAGTGCTATTCATGTTTTCATGAACATTATTTTCCTACTCATTCATCTTAAAATATGCTATACTTGGTGCTGAGCAGGAGAAGTCACCTGTCTATGCCATTGTATAGTTTGTATCCAAGTTCTTGCGTATTGCCTCAACCCCCTATGGAGTGTTTAAATATTTCTGTTTGAAGCATATCTGTCTGGTGCTGTGTTATAATCATATGAACAATTTTGGTTTCACACATGTTCCTCTGTGGTTTTGTTGTTTTGACTTGGTCTGAGAAATATGATTGCTCCTTCCTCTCTACCCTTTCTAGAGAAAAGAGGAGTATTTCTGTATTGCCTAATTTTCTGCACCTAGTTTTTTGCTTTTTGTGTAATGAGTGTAGAAGTTAGGCCGCTCAAAGGCAGTGTTTCAGAGCTCCTTGAAAGAAGCAATAGCCCGCTTCAGTCTTCTGTCTAAAGAACAGTTTGCAGCATCAGGATGATCCAGTAGATCAGGGGATGGATGCATGGCTTCCTGCTGCCTTTGATGAATACTGGTTGTGTAATCCTGTGAGTTCTTCTGTCTTGGCACAGAATTGCACTCATTGCTGTGAGAAGGTGAAAGCTGAGAAATTGTACAGGGAATGGGTGGCGAGCGTGTAATTTTTAGTAGAAATTGTGGGGTGAGGGGATTGAGACATGACTGTGGAGAGGACATTGACAGCTGCATTAGAGAAGTTGAAAAAAAGTGTTGGCATTAAAAACTTGTAGTGCTCCAACTGTGCAGATTCTTTACAAATCTGTATCAAGTTGTTTTCTCAGATGATATCTGAACAAGATACAATTAGTTGGATGAGAACAAAGAGTGACTATAGCTGCACTAAGACTTTGAGATTCATGTATTACATTTCCTCTCAGAGGGCATACCCAAGTGCAATGGAAGCTTAGGGAAAGTGAATTTCCAAGCTTTCAGGAGTCCTAAAAGCCCAGACTATGAATCAAGCTAATGAATCTTGGAATGCTTTTATAAATACTAGATTTTTCATATAACAAGCCAAAAAGAGGCGTCAAAGAATGAAGTATCAAAGAAAATTATCAGGCAAGAGACTTGGAAGCAGTGAAGGTATGCAGTAAAGGCTGAGCACAGAACAAGGTCAAACTGACTTAGGTAACCAGGGAGTATAAAAGTAATTCCCATTGTAGTTACAGCTGGAGACCAGTTAATAAAAGAATGACTCTGCCTCAGAGGGGATTTCTGTTGGTGTTGTACTCGTGCTGAGTCTCCAAGCTGCAGGTACAAAAAGATACCTGCTTCTTCACAATATGGTATTTGAAGCTTGGGAAAAATTCTCCTAATTGACTTGGCTGCATTTTAATGATTTTTTTTTTTTAATTCTTTTTTACATCTTAAAACTTGCAGTATTTTAATATTAATATTTGTTTCTGCTAAGCTTATTGAATTAGATTATTTTTTACCATGCAATGCTTTTATATTACATTAATTTTAATTAGTGTTCTGTTTTCCAAGATTGATATATCAGGTTATTTTTTTTAGTTGTTTCGGATCATGTATGAAGGATAACGATAGGCTAGTAAACCCGGTAATTTGTTTCAAAATGCCTTGCTCTGCACTGGACAATATTAATGGGGGTATATTTCCCTGGGAACTCTCTCCCTGTAAACTTCCAACTGACTTAAGTAACTTTTTAAAAAAAAATTTTCACTGGCATTTTTTAATCAAGGGCAAAAACCCACAAAAACGCCCTCACCTTTTGTATTTCTGAGTATGACACATAAATGGCAACTATTTGAGGACATTTTTCAAACATGCAAACCTTCATGCTTTAAGGTGCTTGGGAAGAGGGGGAGGAAAAACCACCTCAAACAAACCATATGGATGTATTACAGTTTCCATGGTTTTAGTTTCACAGATCCCAAGGCAGTCTGCATAATATATGGTAAAGACATTGCAAACTGATTACAAATTCTGATCTGAATGTGTTAGATTGGATTAACCCTTTCATGCGATAAAGCATTTCCTGTGTATAATGTATTGCAAAGACTTTTAAATGACAAATTACAATTGCATATTTCTATTGCAATAAGGCTTGATAGTGCTGAGTAAAAATACAGTCCAACCTATACTTCCATTTCTTCAAGAGGCTATGGTGTATTTCTGTGGAGTATTAATGGTATATTGCCTGGAAATTATCCAGAGATGTTGCTAGATTGTATTAGACTTTAAAGATGTCAAGCTATTGTCCTTGACAATTTGCATGCACCTTTGTAATAACAATTTCACAGGTTAGCATTAGTTCCCCAGATTACTTTTTCTTTACCTGCATGACAAACTTTCAAAATAGGTTTTATCGTTTTCTGAATATTGTGAGATATTGTTCCTTTGCTTAATTATATAAAACTACATGAAGAGTATATGAGACATTGTTACAGGGTGTAACAGAAATGGCAAATAAACAATGGAGATAAAATCTTCAGATACCCAGCTTCAAAAAGTTTGTTACAGGAATGACTGAGCCCAGTAGTTAGGATGAAGTTTCAAGGGTGACTGTGCAGACTGGGATGTAGTGCTTCTCTGTAAGCTAAGTTTGGGATAAAAGGAAACCTAGAAGCCTTGGGAGTTATAAGAGTTGACTGATTATTGACAGCTACCAAGGTGCGAGCCGTGGAGAAATATTAACAGGTTTTCTCTCTTTATATGTGCGCAGGCTACATAGATTCTTTTTAAATTCAAAGAGGGGAAAAAGGTACTTTTTGACTTTGTAAGTCAGAGTCAAAGAGTCAAGAGAAATAAGGCTGCTGATGGCTCCACATGAAGTGGTGTCAAAACTGTAAAGTAAAACTGAAAAAATGATGCAGTAGAGGGGAAAGAATTGTGTTTAACTACAAAAATAGCTTGTTTGTTGTATTTGTTTACATGTCACTGGTTTCCTAACAAGGATCTAGTTACACCTAACATACAGCAATTAAATAAGGTATTGCATACTGTAGGATTGTTCATTGGGTGACAGTGATTCTACTTACTCTGAAATCTTGAATTTCAAATCAGAGATGTTCTATGAAAACCCCTAATACAGACACTGTAAGCCTGTTTCCTCAGGTTATTTTATCTGTTTGTACTAAGAAACAGATGTGCATTATTCAACTGGAATATATCCAAGCATTTAGCCCTTGGGAATATGTGATATAACTATACAAAGATATTGTTTTGGTGCCATATTTAAATGGATATTGGATACCTCTGCTTATCTGCTCAGTGTTTTGATTTTTTTTCTTTCCTTATTAGTTTGAAAATGAAATCATTTTGAAGTTGGATCATGAGGTGGAAGGAGGACGTGGGGATGAACACTACATGCAGTTGTTTGAGTCCATGTAAGTAGTGCATGAGAGTAACTGCCTTCAGGATGTGTTTTTATCTTACTGTTCCCACTTCAAGTTCATAACTTCTCTTAAAAATAAAGTAGAATCTTAGCAGCTTTTTTTTTTTATCGAGAGACTGGAAATAGCATACTGTTTCAGTAAACATGGTTTGAATTGTAGTTTTGCTCATTGAAACTATTTTCAGTATTTTGTGCTCCAGCTAAATTATGAAGAAATTGTATCTAACCTGTGTTTCTCTATCCACCTTTTGAGCCAAAATGATCAAATATTCACCCCACTTTTTAGCCTTTCCCCATTTTTCTTTATAACCTTTCTTGCTTTTATTTCACACTAAGAAAAAGGTATTTTAACATGTCTTAATTGCTTTTCTCAATGTCAAGATTGGACTCCAAGAGATGATTATCTGAATTTACAGAAAGTGACTCTCCTGGAATGAGAATATTGCAAACTGCTACAGTTTAATACAAATATTTCTGTTTCTAACAATCCCGAAGCCTGACATTGCATCTCCTTCTCTTCTTGGCCTCCCCACATTCAGTTTTATTCTAAGACTTAATAGCTGTGTCTTCACTTGTGGCAGGTTGTGTGTGTGATGTATTGGGCAGTGGTAGAACCTCTGAGTTCCTAGCTTTGTGCCTTAGACTGTAACAGTGAGAAAGTACTTTGCCGCTCATACACTTTCTCAAGCATTGATAACCTGGTAGTTATTAAGCATAAAAATACTGTAGCACTTTGGCAACATGACAAAATCGATATAGGCTTTGTGACACTGAGTGCGTATGTTTTTACTTTCTCCAAGCCTACTACCTTGTATATTTGTATTTTTGTGTAGGGGGTAGCAAGTGTTGCAAAGTCACATCCCTCGCTAGTTGAATCATGAAATCTTTGTGTATACTGTAATGGAAAATGTCTACTTTCAGTGAAAACAATTTTGTTTAAAAACTGAGTTATATAATTAAATGACAATATTTAAATGTTATCTTATGTACACAACGTAATTATATTCCAATTAAGTAGTATATTTGAAAACAAACCTCATTTAAGTCAAACAGAATTAAAACGTTTGCTATGTTAGTTTAATTTCTGTCCTATGTGGAGGCAGATAAAATATAGAGAGGTGAACTTGAAAATTCAAGTGAAAGTATTGACACTTTTTAAGCAATATAAAACTGTTCTTTGAAACTGATACACTGACAAGGACAGATCAAGTTAATGTCTCTTTCACTTCCTAACGTGCAATGACTAGTAAACTGAGAGCAATAAAGTAATTTTTCAAATTGGAATGTTTATTGTTTGGCTTCAAGCCTTAGATAGCAAAGAGGTGATGCATGGATGTTCAGACTAGCTCTTGGGATGACTGAAAACAGGCCTGTAAGTACATAGTTTTCTTAATCACACTGCTGCAAAGCCTGACCTGCGATGCCTGCCTGAACTGTTGCTACAGTTTATCATCTCCAACGCTGGGGATTCAGCTGACATTGAGGACATTTATTGCAGTGCTAAATTTTCCTTGCTGCTAGTAAGGTTTTTTCCAGATATCCATACTAAATCTTTCTTTCCTCAGTTCAAGCCAGTTATTTCTTGATTTACCCACAGGGGAAATAAAGAATCATTTACTCTTTCTTTTGCGTCAGCTTTTAACAAATTTGGAAGTTGTTGTCAAGTTCTCTTTGGTCTTCTCGTTAGGGTAGATGACCCCAGTATTGCAGTTTGTCATACAATGTCTATTTCGAATGATCTCTTTTGAAATACTACATTGCCTTAAAGCTGGAGAGAGTATTCAAACTGAGACTTTATCAATGCAAGGAGAACTTCCTTCAGATCTTGTGTATGAGACTCTTTGAAGTTTACTTTTCTGAGCTGTGCAATATTATTTGCTTGTCTTGTTTGCAGTTTACTCTTATCTTCAAATATTTTTCTAGAGAACTGGTACCTATCCAGTTAAACCCAGTCTTTCAGTTGTGCAATTAAATAGTCTCATCAGATATACTACATAGTGTTTGATCTTCCTTTCCAAGATACCCTTCTTTCTTTGACATATCTGTTTTTTTTCCCTTTGATACTCTCCCATGTCCTACAAGATTTCAAGGTTTCCACATTTCTAAAGATGTCACTTCATATTGTCTCCAGATAATTTTTTTTATTCCATCCTTGAAGTAGTTTAATGATGCCTGCCTGTAGAGGGACCGTTGAAGCAGAGCCTGGTGGCTTTTCTATGGTAGGACTTTGTTCTCTTATCTCAGTTGGGGTTTTTTTAAGTCTTCCTACCTTCACACCTTTCAAAGCAGGGATTTCAGGCCTCTATCCCTAACTCCTTGTTCCGTCTGGATAGAGACCCGGTTAAATTTGGCTCCAGATTTATTCATTTTGTCATGTTTCCATCAACTAATTTCCTGTAACTATCCGTATTCCTGCATAGTTCCAGTTGCCACCTGAATGCAGATCTTTAGCAGTAGTCACTGACTGTCTTGTGTGTTGATGTTCACCTGTGTAACCAACACTTACCCACACTGGTTGGTTGCTGGGATCTTCCCCATGCCCAGTAAACTAAGTAGGATGAGCAGAAGTTCTAAATCCTGTCATGTGCCATGGCAAGGTTATGACCTGTGCTAGTGAGTGCTGTCCCAGACAACACCAGGGAGGAGTTGGGGTAACATGGAACAGATGGGAGGCTGTTCTCAGTAGGCAGAATAGACAAGGGAAATGGAGGAGAATCTGGCTATAGGAATATAAGTTGTGCTATGCTACTTTTCCTCAGGGCTTGAAAATGAATTCTGGCACGTTTTAATTACTAATATAGGCACAACAGGAAAGAGCATTTGTGAGCTTTCAGTTCCCTATCATTGCAGTGCCTGTGTTATGCAGTTGTGTTTTCCAAGCTTTATTGAAAAAAAAAAAATTATTTTAAAACCATTTTTTTCAAGCTCTTTTTAAAACTTTAAAGGTTTCTTGCTCCCTCCTGTGGGGGAAAAAAAAAAAAATCTTCTAAAGTTTGATAGGTTCTTTTTAGTTGGATTATTGTATAAAGATGAACAAGACAACTTTTTAAATCTTCTCTAAGGAGACAGGTATTCCTCTCTCCTGTTCATTTTGTAGTTCTCCTCTATGTGTACTCCATCCATCTGTGGTGACTGGAGTTATGTATGGTATCCTGGGTGAGAACTAGCAATAGCTTGTGTTTTGTGTCAGTGTTTTTCTACTTGTTTTGGAAAGGGATGTGATGCCATGGTGACTCGTGTTCATTTCACAGTCAAGTAATGTTCGTAGGTCTGCCTTGTTTGCTGTCACTCCAGGTGAACCTATGGCAAAAATACATAATATTCACTTAAATGGTGACTGTACTTTGTTAGCGTCTTATCCTGTTGCTGATACTTCCATGTGTAAAATAACCCCATTTTTCCTGTATAGTATTCCAGTTTCCTATATGATTCTGAGACTTTTTTACTTTCTTTTCCACAAATATCATTTAACGTGCTCCAGCCTATTCTGTCAGTTGTCAACTTTTCAGACCCTTTAGAATTTAACATTTCATTTGCAGTACGTTTAATGTCATTACCTGTTTCATTAGTTTATTTAAATATTTCACTTATTGTTTCAGACTTGTTAGACAACAGTAATTAAAGTATTTGAGTTTTTTCTGTTAGCCTCTGTCACATCTTGTATGATATAAAAGTTCTTTCAGACCTGCATGTACACATTTCCTCTCTTTCAGCAAAATATTGGATCTGTACAAAGGAGTAAACATTAGGTGCTGTTTTTACTTTGCTTGAGTTAGAACTCTGAGACTGGGTACTTTGCTTTCTTTGCAGCTGAAGTTAAAAGGAATATGTATTTTGGAAGAATGTTTAAATAATTCTGAGGAGTAAAAAATTATTTTAGCAGTTAAATAAAGATTAATACTTTATAAAGAAAGTTTAAAAAATAATAGTGTGGTGGGTTGACCCTGGCTAGAGGCCAGATGCCCACCAAAGCCCACTCTATCACTCCCCCTCCTCAACTGGATGGGGGGGGAGAAAAATATAATGAAAAGCTTGTGGGTGGAGATAAGGACAGAGAGAGATCACTCACCAGTTGCTGGCACGGGCAAAACAGACTTGACTTGGGGGGAAAAAGCAGATTTAATTTATTACCAATCAAAATCAGAGGATAATGAGAAGTAAAACCAAATCTTAAAACACCTCCCCCATCCCTCCCTTCTTCCCGGCCTTAATTTCTTTCCCGATTTTCCACCTCCTCCCCCCAGCAACACAGGGGGACAAGGGACGGGGGTTGAGGTCAGTTCATCACATGTTGTTTCTGCCACTTCTTCCTCCTCAGGGGGAGGACTCCTTCCCCCACACCAGCGTGGGGTCCCTCTCACAGGAGACAGTCCTCCACGAAC
>NW_010321000.1:0-14749 GCF_000700745.2 Antrostomus carolinensis | reverse complement strand
CATGGGCTGCAGGGGGACAGCCTGCCTCACCATGGTCTTCACCACAGGCTGCAGGGGAATCTCTGCTCCGGCGTCTGGAGCACCTCCTCCCCCTCCTTCTTCACTGACCTTGGTGTCTGTAGGGTTGTTTCTCTCACATCTTCTCACTCCTCTCTCTAGCTGCAAAGTGTGGAGCTTTTTCTTCCTTTCTTCTTTTTTTTTTCTTTATTATGTTACCACAGAGGTGTTACTGATGGGCTCGGCCTTGGCCAGTGGTGGGGCTGGCATTGGCCGGGTCGGACATGGGGGAAGCTTCTGACAGCTTCTCTCACAGAAGCCACCCCTATGTCCCGTCCCACCCTGCTACCAAAACCTTGCCACGCAAACCCAATACAAATAGTGTACTTAGAGATTGTCCTGGTTTTTGGCTAGACAGAGCTAATTTTCTTTAATAATACATTGTTAAATGTATTTGCATATGAGTTGAGTGCTGTTAATGAAACACTAAGAGGTCAGAAAATAATATTTCATTGAAACTGCTCAGGTTAAGCACACAGCATAGTTTCAGGGATAGTTTTGCAACTGATAGTTTGTTTTTTTGATTTTCCCATGAGAATGCATGGTGATTTTTATATGTTACAGTCAAATATGCCAAATATAGATGTAATTACTTTGTGCACTCCGGTGGGTTGACCTTGGTTGCATGCCAGGTGCCCACCAAGCCACTCTATCACTCTCCCTCCTCAGGAGGATGAGGGGAAAGAAAAGATTGAAAAGAACTTGTGGGTCAAGATAAAGGCAGGTTAATAAAGCAAAAGCTGCATGTGGAAGCAAAGGAAAACAGAAGATTTATTATCTACTTCACATCAGCAGGCAATGTCCAGCCACTTCCCAGGAAGTAGGGCTTCAGTACACATAGTGGTTGCTCTGGAAGACAAACAGCACAATAATGAATGCCCTTTGTCCTCCTCCTGTCTTAGCTTTAATTGCTGAGTGAACGTTGTGTGGTGTGGAATGTCCCTTTGGTCGGTTTGGGTCAGCTGTCCTGGCGATGTGCCCTCCCAAGATCTTGCCCATCACCAGCCTACTGGCCTTTGGGGGTGAGGGGGATGTTAGAGAGGCCGCCTTGCTGCTGTGCCAGCACTGCTCAGCAGTAACCAAAACCTTGGTGTGTTATCAGCACCTTTCTAGCTACCAGTACACAGCACTGTGAGGGCTCCTGTGGGGAAAACTAACTACATCTCAGCCAGACCCAATACATACGTATGTGAATATATATGTGTGTCTATGTACATATATACACAATATGCAGTTTGTCAAAGAGAATCCCAATGGAAAGCCAGAAGCTAAGGAGAAGAAATAAGCTCTTGAGCAAAGAAATAAAATAATCCTCAATGAGATGCTGGTAATCATTTCGTAATGTTGCAACAGTTACGCTTGGAAAAGGAAACTGTGATGGTAATGTGAAATATCTACTCCTAAATCACTTCAGCACTTCATAGAAACAGCATATGCTAATATTTTGTTAATATAAATGGGAATTTGCTGATGATGTTTAAAACTCATTCCTATGTTTTTATCAGAAGATAACTAACTGCTTTTTTTAATCTCCAGAAAGCTTATTGTTTGGTTTTGCTTATTTCTCAAGGGCAAATTACTCTGGTGAGGTCTTGTTCGTGAATGTCTTTTTTGACTTAAAATTGTAATTTATGTTAATTTGAACTTTCTACTCACACATAAAAGTACAAAGCGAAGGAAATAATGGTTGCATTTTATCTTGCACAGTAACAGAGGAAAGGGAGGTCTAAAGTTTATTGCAATGGTGTGGCATTCCAGAGCCTTGAGTTTCTTACACCACAGATGCAGATTGCTCCATTCTGAAATTATGTGTATACCCTTGAATTTAAAGTCGTTTTTCAGACAGGAAAAGTAAATGTTTCCATTTTTTCTTTTGATTTATATCCCATCTGTCTTCTAGATAGCTAAATTACCAACCCACAAAGGGAATTTCCAGTGCATTCTGCAGTTGCTTTAGCCCTCATTCGGTATTTGCCTCCAGGTCCAAACAGTTTTTCAGCTGACGGGCCACTAATTTTCGCAGTATTGTAAAAATATGTTTTTGTGTTTGCAGTCTTACAGAGTGTGCCTGTCAGTATCCTGGCATTTCTAACTTGGTTGAAAGTTTTGTCAGCCTAGTTAAAGGCCTCTTGGAGAAACTGCTGGATTACCGAACTGTGATGAATGATGAAAGCAAGGACAATCGCATGAGCTGCACTGTGAACTTACTGGTATATTCTCTTGTAATTCTTGTGTGAGAATGGGGGGAAGAGCTTTAGAATCCATTTACTAAAGATGAAGGTAAGTCTTCCTGGGGACAGGAGTGGTTGGCAATGCTTAGTAGTGATTTAAACTCTGAGGTAAGAGAATATTTTTTTATCTACTTGCTTGTATGTTTTATCCACTTTGATTCTGTGGATAAATAAAGAAGTCTACTGTTTATAGGAACCTTCATCAGCTTTGAAGATTGGAAAGAGAACTTGCTGATTATGTATTTCACTCTCTGTTCTTTAGTAACTGCTGTGTAATGTAGTATAAATTTCTGCAACTCTGCAGGAGGCAATTCTTATACATTTTGCACAGCATTAGCAACTCATATACCTGCAAAAGTGTTATGGTCACAAAAATGGGTTTTATTTCTGGAATTAACCATGTTAGAGGTATTGCACAAGTGTAACGTGTCCATGTCAACTTCAAGAAACACCAGCTGATTTTCTGGCCATCAAGCGTAGTCAGAGCATGTAGTTTGTTATGTTAATGCATTTGGAGAACTGTAATTTCCTCTTTGCCAACAGAAAAACTTTCACTAGTGATTTCATTAGTGAACTAGAAGTATGCACATGCATGTATAATAATAACACATACTAATAAATAATTAAAATATTAATTGAAGCAGTAGTGCCAGGTTTAAACTTAAGATAGTCTGTGACTAATGTATTTCTGTGCTGTCCAACTAGGAAGAATAGCAAAACCTCAGCATATATATTCTTATCTTGTGCTTTAATAAAAGACATTGGGAGATAACTTTTAAATGTTTATGTCTCTAGAATTTCTACAAGGACATTAACCGTGAAGAGATGTATATCAGGTACGGCAGTTGTTCTGTGTGATCTGTTTTGGAGAGGACAATAATATTCTCTTATGAATTCTCTTTTTATAGTTGTACTTGGATTTCTGTTACCTAATGTTAGTTTACTGTCCACAGTGACTCTGTTGTAGCCCTGGCCTGGTGTGGAATCTGTGGTGTGGAATCTGTCGTATCTATTCATCAGCAGCAATTTTTTTCCCAAGAAGCAACTTGTAGTTGATCAAATCACTCAACATTCATTGCCTGTTGTTTCAAATAAAGAAAATGCAGTTAAATTTGAGGTTTGATGGAGGGTGTATCACTTAGAATGGCAGATAAAACATTCAAGTTTTGTAGAATTGTACCATCTGCCAAGTCTCTTTAATATGCAACACTACATGCAGTGCAGAACGACTAGTACAGCAGGTCTCTGTAAGAGCTATAGGTATCCTGGCAAATGCTTTCAGATGTGACGTGGCCTCTTACCGTCTCCAGCGGTTTTGCATATGAGCTGCAGCAAATCTTGCAGTTCAAAAGCTCACTGTTTCCTGCCTCTCATTCTGCAAAATCTGCAGAACCAACCTGCATCTGGGCCACTGCAGTACAAAGCCCAGAATCTCAGCTGAGCTGAGCACTGAAGGCGATTCAGAGCTAAACCTGGAGCTATGGGCTGGAGTGGCCAGGGAGATACAGCGTTCCATCTGTGGGAATTGCTGAGGGGGACACGTTTTCAGCTGGGCTGACAACTGGGAGTGGTAATGCCTTGAACTGCTCTAACAAGGTGTCAGAATTCTTGAGTCAAAGCTCCTGTTGTGCATAAGAGGATGGGCTGCACTTTTTCTTTCTGGCGGCTGTTCAGGATGTGGTTTGGGTCACTGGATGGGCAACGGTTGTGCTGGTAGCAGCAGTGCTGCCCTAGGGGTCAGGGAGAACACTGGCAACATATGACTTAGAACAGCTCTTCTGCCCCTGCCACCTTCCATGTTGTACAGGGGCTTGCTTTGTCTTTCTGGGCTGTTGTTTTGCATTTTCTCCTTTCCCTTGTGGTATCTGTTATGCTTGCATCTGTTTACATGGCAGGTGTTTACATGCAATCAAAAGCGCTACAGAGAAAGGCAGCTATCTTTAGTAGCAGTCCAGAAATAATGGACTCGGAGGTCTGGCTTAGGCCTTGTGTTTAGTAGTTCTTCCTCTTAGAGGTGGAGCTGACAGCAATTCATGGAAGGAGGTTAGCTCTTTCTCCTGCTTCTGTGCGCAGTGTATCAGCATATAAAGAGAACACAGGAAAGTCTGAACAAATGCACAGAGCTTTAACCCCTCTCAGAGTGTCCTTGGGGACTCCTTGGGTAGTGACTGCATGACATCTATGAAGGTTCCGTTGCAGAGCTTATCTAGAACTTTTTTGACAGTACTTGGTCATGTCAATGTCTAGTCTGATTCTTGTTCTCTCCTCTAATAGATATTTGTATAAATTGAGAGATCTTCATTTAGATTGTGAGAATTACACGGAAGCAGCATATACCCTTCTACTCCATACGTGGCTCTTGAAGGTTAGATTTTCTAAACTCAACATATAAATAAGCTTTTGCAATTTTCAAATGTAGAAATTAAAATTGATTTTCTTACTTCCTGATTGACTGCGTATTAGTAATTTTTCATAGGGGTATTCAACTTTCTGGTTAAAAATACTCTTAGTAGGTCATTTGAAATTAACATTAATTGTTGAAATTGTATTATCAATAGGTAATTAAAAGCCACATATCGGAAAAACTGTATATTGTAGCAAAAATAATTTTACTTTATAAGGAGAACATTGTGTAAGTTCTGAAGCCATTTAATGTCCCTGTGGTTTTCATTTTGATAATTTCTTACTATCCCAAACAACAATGATAAAAATGAAACACAGTATTTCCAGCTATCACAGGAAGACATCTGACTTTTTCCTTTAAATAACATGGATCACTGTCAAATGCTGCTTGCTTTCTTTTGTAGCTGGTAATTATTTTTCACTACAACTAATGCTTATTCTCATTGTAACTGAAGTTATCAATAGAAATGGACAGTAAGATGCAATTCCATTTCAAGGGGAAAATTGAAAATTTAAATGTTCTTCAGTGAAAATTTGACATTTCTTATGGAATTCCTTTTAGTGCAGAATCATAAATTTGGCCTTTCACAGTGCTATTTTGCTTAAACTTCGTTTTGACATTGCTGATCATACAAAAATATGAGGTATATTGTATGTGTTGGTATAGACAAAGATAATATTATACACAAATATTTCAAGACAAAAAATTAAAACAAAATGAGTCAAGATGACACCACCAAAATAAAATGAAATCATTTTCTCACATTGATTTTTTTTTTTCAAAATTTTTGGGTGAAGCGCGGGAAGGAACACGGGTTTTTAAAATGTTATGTCTCGTCCTGGTTGTCACATGAAATACAGCACTTGTTCGAAGAGGTAATGGAAACTTTCCCAGTGGCTTTCCCAGTTTTGTGGAAAGGTAAAATAGACTGGGAAAAAAACACTTAGAGCACAGGGGACCAGACCCTGGGGGAAGGGGGACGTGTGTGTGAAATACAGAACTCCAAAATCATATTTTTTTTAATGTGGTTTTATTCTCAGTGGTCAGATGAACAGTGTGCACCGCAGGTCATGTCAACAGAATTCCAGTGTTCACAGACCTATCGACACTTGAAAGAGAATTTATATGAGAAGATCATAGAATACTTTGATAAAGGAAAGGTAGGACTGTAGAGTTCTTCCCCCTGCCCAATCTCTTTTTGCCATGTTACTTTGGATAGTAGTATGTAATGAATATTCTCTGTATAAAATATTTGTGTACGAAATCCTCTTTGAAATGTGAGTCAAGTAAAAATTGTGTCCTGAAGGCTTATTCACAGAGTGTATCTGTCCTACATGAACATATTCTTTCAATAATCACATTCACAGAGAAAGAGGACTAATGTTTATACTGGTCACAAGCATCTCTGTCAGGCAGTAATAAAATAGTTAAGTGTTGAATGTACTTCCCTTTACTAGGAGAAGAATACGGACTACACAGATTGCATTTCTAAACTGTTTGGTCATGTTTCCCCCAAAAAACATAGAGTTCAACGTGGACATATTTGTCTCACAGAAGTCTGAAAATTGCATCCCAGAATTAAAATGTAGTAGTCTGATGTTCAGTATCTGGGTTTATTTCAGCTTTAAAAAAAAAAAAAATCTGTTAAAAAAATTGCCTGTCAATATAATGACAGTAGAGGTGAGATTTTTGGAAATAAAGCAAAGGACTAGAAAACAGGGAAAAATTCTGCAGTGCTGGATAATGAATCTTATGATGCAATTAAGGCCTTTAAGTCATTATGTCTTGTTCAGCTGTAGCCAAAGGAATGATGGGGGAAGGCAACTCATTACTGCTTCTTGCAAAATAAAGGCATAATTCCCCCATGCAAGTCCTTTTTGTAATTCTGAAGGTAGAAAGTTTGTGGTGCTCAGCACTGTGCAGGAAAATGCAGTGCTATTTATAACTTCTCAGGTTTTTTTGTTGGCACCTGAATAAACTACAGTGTAGCAGTCCCCACCCACTGTACCAGAATAATCAAATCCTCATGATTTCTGATCTCCCTGGCATTCAGGTTCTCCTCACATACGATGGAGGAGATTTGCAAGCAGCTGAATGCAGCTGTCAGGTTCAGAATTACCTAGCCTAGGAAGGCATGACACCATGTAAAAATGGTCTTAATGCCTGTGACCACCAGTGCCCTTACATCAGTAGAGAATTATGCTCAGAAAACCCCTTTTTGTCTCCTTTATTCTGAATAGATAAGACTGACAGAATTTGAGAAATATCCTCAAGAGAGGGAGTTTCTATCTGCTTTAAGACCTCTTTTTTTTGTGCTGCATACATTAAGTGCCTATAGCAGATGAGAAAAACTGTCCTAGTCTTTCCAATGCAGCTCTGTAAGTCCTCACAGTAATTTTCGGAGGTAGCTATTCACTTGTGTGGAAAGAAACAAGCTGATACTCTGGGCAAGTGGCAATTTAAGTCTAAGCCTTGTCATTTTTTAGCTGACTAGGAGAGCTGTCATGTGCAAGGCTATCTGTGATTATGTACGCTTCAGAATTTCCTGTCAAATATTTGTGTTTGTGTTTGTTTTAGAGAGGCAGGTGCCAGTCCACGCATACACTGCTTCTGTGCTTCGGGCATATTCTCATTGTTATGCAGCTTAGTGATTTACTCTTCTTTTTTAATGTATCGGAAAGGTTAGGTGATTTTTTTTTATTATCTTATTGTAAGAATAAAGTAGATTACTTATTCCTTCCTATAATGAAGCATAAAACACTTTTATTTTTTACAATGATTTGCTTTCCTAAAGTTTACGATTGCCTTGAGTCTTTCATTCTAAACATGCAGTTAATAAATGAGTGCAACTTAAAGACAGCATAATCAGTAAAACTGTAGTTAAACAGTGATGTATTAGAAACTTGTTTGTTGGTAATAAATTTACTTTTTGAGTATGTGGTTCCATTGCAGATGTGGGAAGAAGCCATATCTTTATGCAAAGAACTGGCAGAGCAGTATGAAAAGGAAGTTTTTGACTATGAACTTCTAAGTCAAAACCTGGTAAGATTATATACAGATCTTCAAATTATTTCAGTCACATAAATCAGTATTTTTGTGCTATCAGATGGTAGAGCTGCTTATAAGCTTGTTGTCTGCAACTGATTTTTAATTCATTTGTCAAAGAGTTGCTGTATTATATTGTAACATTCCAATGGTAAAGTAGAGATTCATGAAGAACTGTTAAAGTTGCATGGACATCTGCTCATTGAGGTATTTTCAGACTTCTATAGATGAGATAAACATGTTCTGAGTTAATGCAATTTAAGTGCCATGTATAAATGAAAAATGTTGAGTTTTTTGAGGCCTTTGTGCTGCTTTATGGTAGAAAAAGCACCTGGATGTTTTTTTTCCCTGAAATTTTTCTTTAAATTTTAGGAACTTGAATCTTGACAAGCCTAAAGAATTCTGTCCTAATCGGGAGCTGGGGAAGTAATACATCACAAGGAATTAGAACTAGGTCCAAAGGCTAGAAGGAAGATTTTAAAGTATGATTAAATGTTCAATTATTTGTTGTGATTAAAATTGAATTAATCTAGAAGGAACCCCCTCCCCCACGTACCTTCTTTTTTTCTCACCCCCAAGATTCCACACTTGCATGGTCTTTAATAAATGTTTAGGGTTCATTCAGTTGATATCCCTGAATCTTCCATGAAGAAACCATGGGAATCAAAACACGGTGTTCTGGAACAGTGTTGTGTATAGAGAAAGCTTCTCTTCCTCCCAATCAATTCTGCTTTTATCATGAACTAAAAGATAAAGACCATATTTTTGCCAATTCAATTTAAGTTGCAGTGTTGCAGGTCTTACAGATATAACACAGGAAATAAAAATAGTAAACCTAAATGGCACTTAGTATTTTATGGAAGACATTGTTCTAAGCCCTAAACATGCTGTATGTCCTTAGCATGATGCCAGGGCAAAAATTTGAGTTGATCCATACCTCAGAAAACACGTGAGGCAGAGAGTTTTTCCAAATATATTAATTCAGTAATGTTATCAGTTAAATGTTTAAAGTGTAAAGTGGTGTTTACTTTTTTCTTTTCACGCTAGTAAATTAAGGGTAAGCCTGATTCTGAGGTCATATAAAGTTGAAGCCATACACATTTAGCTATGTATTATATTTGCATATAAATGTAAACAATATTTTATGTACTGCATCAGTGTCATGTGCATGCTAACTGATTATTGCTGTATCTACTGACATACATAGTGTGGTACTGCTGTAGAGGTTGAAACATAAATGGAAATAAAACCCAGACAGAAGTGACTGCAGTTGGTTTTACTTTCAGATTCAGCAAGCAAAGTTCTATGAAAACATCATGAAAATTCTGAGACCTAAACCAGACTATTTTGCTGTTGGGTATTATGGCCAAGGATTCCCCACATTTCTAAGGGTAAACGTGTTTTAGGTTCTTACTTTTTCTGTTCTGTTTTCATGTGCTTCTTAAAATACGAGCATACTCTGCTAATGCAAGTGTCTTCTTACATAATACAATGAATATGGTAGCTTTCCTCACACTTGAAAAACAATGAGACCTCTCTTTTCCAGTTTTAAAGGCCAAAGTTACCTTGAAAACTTTGGAAAAATAGTGAAACAATATGCTAATATTACATGAAAGGAAGCATTCACCTTTGCTTCTGGTATTATAGAATTATCCTTCTCTAAATGAAATAAACCTAACCACAAAAGAGCACATTTGAGGTTAGACTGTATTGCAAATGTGGAAATTTCGTAATACCAAAGAGCAGGTAGAGGGAACCTATATAATGATATTAGAAAGCTGTGAAACCTGGACCCAGAACGTATTTATTTGAAAGCAAATCCTTTTACTTGACAGACAAGATGAAAAAGGAATTTCAGTACTTTTCTTACCTCCCATTCTGATTTTATTCTGCTCTAGAGTAGCATCCTTAGTGGTAATGCCAGTTTATCTTCATACTGCCTAACAGCATAAAGTAGAGTCTCTGGAGAGTCAGTGCTACATTCCAGCTGACCTGCTGGTCAAAATGGTGTCTTGCTTTATGGTTAATTAATATTCAAAAACAGTTACACTCATTCCAAAATTTGGAGACCCCATTGTGTCTTTGTACTGATAAACATGCATCTGTGACTTCTGCCTCAGCATCACAAAGCCCAAGAAATCAGCTATTTCTTTCTTGCAGAACAAAGTGTTCATCTATCGTGGGAAGGAATATGAGAGGAGAGAGGATTTCCAGGCACAGCTGATGAGTCAGTTTCCCAGCGCAGAGAAGATGAACACCACCTCAGCACCTGGAGAGGATGTGAAAAACTCTCCTGGTCAATGTATCCTTGAACACATGGGAGATGACAGAACAAAGGCGGGTTGAGGAAACCTTGTTTTCAGCAAGAGTTCATCTGTGTGGAACAATCATTTCCTAAAAGGAATGACAGCTCATTAATGTGGTGGCTCAGTTTGCAGTTTTACTTACATGTCCCGCATGTCTTTTATTTTTTTGTTCCTAAGTTGTTTGTTTTTCTTACAGTTCTAAGAAGTCTCTTTCAGTGCGTAGAATCATTTAGGTTGGTGAACACCCTTATGATTAAGTCCAACCATAAACCTAGTCCACCACTAAACCATGTCCCTAAGCACCATGTCTACATGACTTTTAAACACCTTCAGGGTTGGTGACTCAACTACTTCCCTGGGCAGCCTGTTCCTGTGCTTGGTAGCCATTTCAGTGAAGAAAATTCATTCAAGTTCCTACATGGTTTACCTTTATTTTCTTCAGAAGTGATGAACACTTGAATTGGACAAGTTTAAAGCAGAAAATCGTCTATTACCTCACATTCCTAGCTGTTGTGTTTTGGTATTAAATTAATGTCTTCCTTGAACATTGTTCTGGCTGGCACTGCACTTGCGTATCACCTGTATTTCTTAGAAACATAAATATGCATTGTATCACTCAGAAATTTTCCTAGGAAAATTAACTTATAAGTTAACCACCTTTTAGAATGCCCTAAATTATTCTTGTTTAGAAGTAGTCTAACAGTTGCTTTCATGCATTATCTTTTTCTTCATGTTCTGATTTAAATCACTACTGGCTGAGCAGATATGAGATCACCTCATTGTATCAAACATTTTTTTTCACGTGTTGATTTTCCTTTATTAATTTTCAAGGCAATGTTGTTAACACTTCACATGCTCTCTTGAGTCTATTCTGATGAAACCTACTGGAGGAGAAAAGGAATACTGCTTTCTTTCCACACTGTTGGGACTGAAGCAGAGAGTATTACAGGCTTGTCTAAGTACATTAAGCTTGAGAGCCAAGCTCTCATAAGTCTGTTTCATGTCTTAATGATTTTGGGTTTTTTTGAGATCATGTGCTTCAGTCCTTTCTTCAAGTAGAATTTGCTCAGGTTTATTTGCAACTAACAGGAGATACACACTACTTACGCACTTAAGAAGAAACCTACAGAATCAAACTAGAGGGCATGGGTTTCAAATATACTGAAATATGTAAGAATATTATATATTTACTTAAAAAATACAGTATTCAGATTAAAAGATAACACTGCCATAGAAAAAGGAAATCTCAAGTAAAAGAGCTGCTCAATTACAGATTTCAAAGATGAAATGCTAAACACCATGACATTATGGATACCTAAAGCTAAATAGTGAAACTATTAACATCAGATGGTGTTGATGTTATTTTTGGAAGTTGGCTGGGCTTTAAAATTTAATGAACAATTCAGTGTGATATAAATTCAGCTACAGATATTGAAGGTCAGTAAAAAATAAAAATATGCAGTTTAAAATGAATATTGGTATATATTCACTGGTTACTACTGGCAGATTTTTCTTTTTTGGACAAGAAAGCTCCACAAAGGAAACCCTGAACCTTGCAGATTTTTCATCAGGAAATCTTTGGTGTTTTTTTTAATTTGTGTTTTTTTTATTTCACTTGCAGTATTTCATACTGATAGTTAACAACCTGCCCTTAACTTTCACGATTTCAGATATCCAGTGTTTTACAGTGCAACCAGTCCTGGAGGAACAACCTAGATTCAAAAATAAGGCAGTACCTGATCAAATCATAAAGTAAGTGAATTTTTGTAATAACAGAAGTCAGTCCATATTCCTAAACTGACCACCATTATTTTGTCAATGAATCTTAGAGCTTTTATTGTCTTAGTTTACTGATGTATGTATTCCCTACAAATTTCATGAAAGAATATCTATCCATCTACAACTTCAGGAATAGCAGCATATGGTTACAGGCTGGAGAGGTGGAATCGGTGCTTTGGGTCCAAATTACTGAGTTTTCAACACAACTTCTTAGACAAGTGACAGAGAGGGGGTTCTTAGAGGTGACTGGCAGTATGAGAATGGGTGTGGTTAAAGTTGAAGTCTCTTGTACAACAGAATCTTGTTATGACTTATCTTACCAAGCGCAAAAGACATGGTGGCAAAATGGTTTCCATTGGTGCTACAGTCAAGATTTTGTAAAGCAATAAAGGAAATTAATTGTCCAAAGTATTTTGAGAACCAGCTAACGTTTTCAAACTCATAATCCAATGCAGAACAGGTGGAACTTGCAACATGCTCCAAATTAAGTGTTCTGACTACATGTGTGAAAAGTAATGGTTCATTCTTATAGCTGATGCCAAAGCTGTCTACACTACCTGCTGATATATTGACTGACTTCAGGCTTGTGAGATTTTTGTCTCCAGAGCCGTCAATATATAAAGAGGATTATAAGAAAGATTGAGAGAGACCTTTTACCAAGGCTTGTAGTGACAGGATAGTGGGCAATGGTTTTAAACTGAAAGAAGGCAGATTTAGATTGGAGTTCAGGAAAAAATTCTTTACTATGAGGGGGTTGAGACACTGGAACAAGTTGCCCAGGGAAGCTGTGGATGCCCCATCATTGGAAGGGTTCAAAGTCAGACTGGACAGGGCTTTGAGCAACCTGATCCAGTGGAAGGTGTCCCTACCCACTGCAGGGGTGTTGGAACTGGATGATCTTTAAAGGTTCCTTCCAACCCAAACCTTTCTGTGATTTAAATGGTTGCAAACATGATCAATAAAAGCTGTTGCTTATCACTAACACCTGAATGAAAAATTTCAAGATAGTATTTGCCAGCTTGGAGCTTAAGGACAGCAAAATTACAAGCACCATCAGTTATTTTCCCCCAGTTCTTGTCAGTGTCTTGTGAAAGCACAAAGTATGAGTGTATGTCTCTAATTGAAACTGGTTAAAACAGGCACCTTAAGCTAAAATTTCTCTGGATAAACTGAGGCACCGGGATTTTAATGCAAGAGAGGCTTTGCAATGCCTCCACACTTAAACACGCAGACTAAACCTTTCGACAACACTTGTATTATGAGTTTCCATGAGAAGGCTTCTTTTTATCAGCTGAGTTAATTTCTAACTGTTCCACACATGGATTCAAACCAGATGTCCTTTGTCTGCAGCCTTTTCCTATAAAATCTTTACTGAAATTGTAATTGAATCAGGGTGGAAAAATAAGAGTCACCTCCCCACGTACAACAAAATAAATAAAGCAGATACAAGCACAGGTCTTGTACTACAAGATTTAAAAAAAAACAAAAAAACAAACCCCAATCCAAACAAAACAAAAAAAACCCAAACAAAAACTGCAGTCACAATTTCAACTTGAATTCATTTTAAAATCAGTAACTGAAAGACAGGTTATAAATCTGGTCCTATTTGACTAGATTCCAATGTAGTGCCACATATTGAACTTGTAACAATTTTATTTAGCAAAGTGCTTCACATAAAATACAGTCACTTGTCACATGAGAGATTTTGTAATTATTTGTCTCAGCTGCAAAATTTGATCAAACTACTAATTTCATCTGATCTTCGAGATTTATTTTTATGAGTGTACTTTATTGGGCATTTAATTGTTAGTTCCATTAGTTGATGGCAATGCATTTATTTTATCAAAGAGCTTCAAAATGTGTCTTCAGATGGAACTGGACAAGATGATCTGACTTGGCATGTCAATATTTTCCACTTTCTTTTCTTTATTGATTATTATAATCTTACCAGTTTTTATCAGAAATCATGGTTTCCTATGAACTAACATACCAAAATTTTGCTTAGTGCCACTGTTTGGGCTCTCTCCATTTATTTGTTTTCTAGGCTTCCAAAAGTGCTTGGTTTTACTATATTTCTGAGATTTTTTTTTTTTCTCCGCAAAATTAGCTTTTACATAACATGGCTTTAAATTTTATTCATCTTTAAAACAAAAAACTAAAACCAAAAGAAGAGGTTTTTCTGTGGACAGCGAAATAGCCAAAACTGTGCAATCTCTGTTCTTTAAAATTAGCGCTAAAAGCCGAGTGGTTATGAGTTTGGTGGAAATAATGTGCTCACAGGGACTGTGAACAAATCATTAGCTAAACAGAAGAGACTATAACATGGATTTGCAATAGGTTCTTTACACTGATGTCTGCCTCCACAAGTATTTATATACATTTTATTATCTATCACAAGAAAATTGTTATTGATGGCTTCAAATGTTTAGTTTATCGAATAACTATTGTTCTGCATTGTGAGCAGAATTGTTAGACATGATTGAACTGATGTGGCATCAGCCATGGATGAAAACACGCAAGTATTTTAGTCCAGGTGAATATATCTGCTGTGTTCAGTCAGTTATTTTTAACAAAATGGACTCCTTTTGTACACCATTTTAAAACAGGCAAGCAGTGTGCATGCCACAGCAAGAATACAGAAAAGTAAAAATCTTTTCTAGACCTTCTTTTATAGGTTTTAACATGAATCTGGAAGTTCTGGAATTTTTATACCTGGAAAATACCCAGTCACAAGCTGAAGATTACTACTTGTAAAATAATGTGTGTTGACCCTGTCTTCTGAATTTTCAGTTGGTTTTTTTTTTTTGTTGGGTTTTTTTTTTCTCTCAGCAGTAAATTTGCTTTTAATTAAAAACTCAACTGATTCAAGATTAAATATTTCACTGTGATAACAAGATCCATTGTCCTGGTTTTGCTAGGATAGAGTT
>NW_010320999.1:27548-27759 GCF_000700745.2 Antrostomus carolinensis | reverse complement strand
CATCAGAGAGCGGTATGCGCCAAAAGGCGGGTGGCTGCATGGTAGACCTTTAACTCCCCTAAAAATTCCGCCCGCCCACGGCACCGCCGTGCTGCCCTCCTCGGCTCCCCCGAGGGCGATGGGCGACGCGGGTAGCGGGGCGGTGGCGGAGCCCATCGGGCGCTCCGGTGGAGCTCCTCGGCGCTGCTCAGGGCTGTTCTGTCCCCTTGCC
>NW_010320999.1:0-27420 GCF_000700745.2 Antrostomus carolinensis | reverse complement strand
TAAGCAGGGGATGGGGAGAGCCCAGCTCTCCCCCAAACTTGAAAAGCATCTGCTGGGGACTTAACCCCGTGGCCCCATGACTCTGATATCCAACTGAAACAATAAGATCCTGGAGGGGGGAAATAAGCTGCATGATGACAAATGTTTCATTCGTCCAGAGCACTCCGGCTTATTTTAATCTTGTCTACACAGGAGGATGCCTGGGGGCAAAGTAAAAATAGATACTTTAGCTAAAAGAAGCGAGGTCTCAGCATGCGGCATGGGGCAGCACGTGGGGCATGAGGATGGGGTTCTGCAGCCACCCACAGTAGTGCTGGGATATGAGGATCCACATCACACTGGGGATGGGACCTTTTGGGTGAGCACAGCACTGACACCACACACTCCTTCAGGGCTCAGCCCTTTGTCCCCCTGATTCTTGTTTCTCCTCTGTAGGTCTGCTGGAAATCTCCCCTGTGGAAAGAGGAGTGGTGAGCATATTTGGTGTTAGAAGTGGACTCTTCGTGGCCATGAATAGCAAAGGCAAACTCTATGGATCTGTAAGTAGCTACCAATTGTGTGACTGGGGAGGGGACCATGGTCAGCTGGGGTGAGACATGTACATAGTGCTAAAAGCTGCCCAAAACCCCATCCTTGCCTCTCCTGAGTCAGGCAAGACAGAGCGGCCTTGACTGCCTTGCTAACTAAAGGTCTGCTGCCCACGTATGCTGCTTACTGAGTTTTTGAAGAAAAAAACCCACTCTTTTGCATTACATTTTATTGGTTCTCCCATAAAAACTAGCATCACCCAATCATGGCTACCCATCTTACCTACCACATAGATCAACAGAGTAGTCATATGTGTGGTAAGATCTCAAGGTAGCCTCAGTCCATATCTTTCCTGTATTTAAGTACAAATAGCCTCAAGCAGGTATGGCAATCACTCATTTCATCTCTTAGAGGGCACTTGAACTTGGTAACAGCCAGGCCCCCACAAATGACCCTTTATGATGTGATGAATCAGTGCCTGTCACATACCTATTGGTCACTCTCTGTTAATGGTCTTAACTGGAGGGTGTGTTCCCATGACAGTTCAGCAACCTCAGGGTTTGGACTTCTATTTATAAGAAGGTAGATCTATTAGGAGACAATACAGATCTTTTTTACTTTTAATATTTGGAAAAGATAGAGGCATCTTATAAAATACACTTGAGGTGAGCAATCACAGTGCATGTCTTTGCCCATTTTGAGCTGTCCTGCTTTCTGAGTTCACCTCTATGTAAGTTACTGTGCTCAGCATCATTTCAAACCCATGTTCCTGAGTCTCCTTCCTTAACCATGCCCTTTTTTATTTAATGTTTCTCAAGTACACTTTGAAGAAACTTGGACTGAGGAAGAGCCAAACTATGTCAAAGTTAACTATGGCATTTTCACATGAAGACATGAAGGATTCGGAACTATTTTTCTAGGGCATCAATCCTGTTACAGAGGATTTTGACAGCCAGGCAGAATTAGTGACCAAAGTGCAAGAGCCCCCTTTGCATCATTTCTTAGGAAGGCAGCTGCTTTGGTGTCCTGGATAAAGTAATTCCCAGTGCAGCGTTCAGCTTGACAGGATGAGACCTCTCTTACAAACCTCTAGGCTTTGGCCAGATAATAAGAGATGAGTTCATTTGTTACTCTCCAGGTAACACACTTGTAACACCTGTCTCTCTTTGTACTTACGGGTGAGTGAAAGCTCTTCACTGGAAGGTGCCTTTTGTCAGCTCTGTTTTTCTGAGCCATTAACATAACTTATCCAAACCCTTCCTTCGATTCTCAAATGAAAGAAGCAGAAAATACTGTCCATGCTGAGTGTCTTTAAAATGCCTCTTTCTCCTCAAGCAATGTGAGAAAGTGCTAGCATTCAGATTTTTCTGAAGCCTCTCAAGCAATTTATTGCTGGTAGGACAACCACTGAGCAATTAGATGAGCAGGGCAGCAGAACTGGGCTTGGACCTTACCCTGCTGCAGCTCTGTTAAAATGTGCTCCTCTCCCTCAGGAGTGCAGACATAGCTATGGGTGTCCTTCCCACCTTTAGGTGTACACGCCTGGCCTGGACACAGCATCCTTAATGATCCTCTGACTCCTGAGTCCTGTTTGAAGCTTTGTTTGGGCGACCACTTCAAAAGATTATTAAGGGGAGGGAGTCAGCTGCACATTTCCCTGCAGCACACCTCCTACACCTGGTAGCAAGAATATTTCCACACCTGATGTTTAAAATTCCTTCCCTCTCATTCTTTCCTTTTCATTTCAGACCCATTTCAATGACGAGTGCAAATTCAAAGAGATTCTCCTGCCAAACAACTACAATGCTTATGAATCCAGGATTTATCCCGGGATGTACATAGCCCTCAGCAAAAATGGAAGAACAAAGAAAGGCAATAAAGTATCTCCCACAATGACAGTGACACATTTTCTGCCTAGAATCTGAGACATCTCCCTTCAAACCTACCTCAGCACAGGGGAAGACGCAGAACACGTTTGGGGAAAAGAAACATGGTGCACTTTTACTGGAGAGTTTTATGCAAGAGTAGGTGTAAGATATTTAAGTTAATTATTTAAATCTGTATATATTGCCACAAAATTTATTTATAGTGCTGGGTTTTTTTTGTTTTTTTAATTTCTGAAAACAAGACAAACCTCCAACCCAAGATATTTCATTTCATGGTGCAACAGTAGAAGACTTCTGCTTTGTGGTTTATTTAATTAGTTTCTAAGTTATCACAGGTGTGCTGCTACTCCATGTCCTAAACCAGGTGAAACTCAATTCCTCTACTACAATGTTTTGCACTGTTTGTGTGTTGTATGATGTCTATCGTTGGACACATGTTTGTTTGTTTGTTTGTTATGGTGGCTTTATTCTCCTTCGCATGTTTTCCAAACCCCCTGTCACTCCCAAAGAAGCTCTTGGCCTCCGAGAAGGAGCGGTGGCAAAGGTGCCTGGGTGGGATGCCAGCGCGGAGCCACACACAATGCCTGACCTCCTTTGTGCGGCGTTGCTATTTAATTGGAACAGGATCGGTTTACCTCGGTACAGAAAGCACAGTGCTGAAGAGCTACCCCACAAATCTGTTTTTAGATCTGCCAGTGCTGAACTTTGAACTTTCCTGCAGTCAGTCTTAAAGCTGCCAGGCAGTAGAGAGGCTTAAACACCTATATAAACTCAGCAGGGTTGGGTGGGTTTTTTGCTATTTAGATAAAAAGGAATGTACAATCTTTCGTGGCCCTTAGTGGAAGATTATATTTGATACAATTGCTTGGCATTAGGCTAAAAAAAATGTGTCTGTCCCTCCCCCAGTGAGCGCACTGTGAAACATGCTACCGTGAACCAAATATACTTTATTCAAATCCAATTCCCTCTCACATTTGGAGACTACAGTCATTTTTCAAAGTTTGTGAAACTCTATAATACTCTATAATTTTTTAAAAGGCAAAAGCTGGTTCGTAGAAAACAAGCTCCACAGAGAGAATTTAGATTGATTACACGGAACTGAGGTTGTTTTGTACTATTTATTAGTTTTGGTGCAGTATTTGGAAGGAGAAATATGCTGCTTTTTTCTGTCTCATTCCCTGACAAAGTTGATTAATTTCTACCTCACTAACTCTCCAAGCCAGTCTCCTAACAAAATCTGCATGGAAGGAAGGTACACGCTTTTCTGCCTGGTCTTACAATTCCGGAGGAGGGCCTGGGAGAACAATCGTAATCCCAAATCTCTCTTTTTTTCCATATGTAGCCAAAAGTATTCAGGATAGAGTTGGTTGCATCCTATTTGAGCCTTGTCACGTTTGAGCTATCTTTACCCAGTGGTTTACTTTTAGTAAGGGTAATCATGGTGAAAATATTTGCAGACAGCTGTCAGGCTGCAGTACTATATCGTCATCAAGTAACCCTATATTTTTCTTTATATATTTTGCAAGAGTAACTCATGTCTCTAATGTGATGAAGGAAAAGATAGGTTTGATTGTGGGGGGAATCACTAAAAGGATCCATTTGTCCTTTTCTTTCTTTCTTTCTTTCTTTCTTTCTTTTTCTTTCTTTCTTTCTTTCTTTCTTTCTTTCTTTCTTTCTTTCTTTCTTTCTTTCTTTCTTTCTTTCTTTCTCTCTTTCTTTTCTTTAAAAGATACATCATCTTTGGGGCATCAATAGGTTAAGTGGGAACCAGGACTAACCACAATGTTTGATGACTTTGGAGGATGTTTACAGATCATCTTCCAATCTAAACTAGTTATTTCTGACTACATGCAAATCTGAGTTCAGCTTTTTTTTTCTCTTTACATTCCTACACAAAAGCCTTTGTTCCTTCCTAACAGCCTCTATCCTCTACTTACACATGACCTTGAAGACAATATCTACTCACCAAAGTTCAGTAAGACCAGAGCAGACCAGGACCAGATCTTAAGCCAGCTGCTGTCAAAGCAAAAATAACAATTAAGAAAAAGGAAGCCAAATCAAGAGAGAGAGCCTAGGAAGTGTCATGCCTAAGGATTTTTATTATTTTTTCCCCCCACAATTTGGGGGATTTCTGTACTTTCTGTGTTTTCTATATGTGAGTAATCATTGTGTAATTACCGCCGCTACCTCTGACAAGGGATGGTTTTGTTCCAGATTTCAGATAGCAAAATCAGATCACAAAGTTTTTCTATGGGAATGGTTCTTCTTTGTCACTTTTCACTCCGTTAACTCCACAACCGACGGCCTCACACAAGATAAGTTCAGAGGTAGCTGTTGTAACTTTGAAATATTGTGATAAAACCTTGATAACAATGTTACATGGTATGAGCTTTCACCATTTACCAGAATCTGTCTGTAGTTTTATACAGGTGCTGTTCAAGACTGTGGTGTATGTGCTGTGCACATTTAAATGCATAATAAACGATAAACGTTTACAAGGTATGGCACCCTGGTATTGATTGTAACTCTTTAGAAGGCAATGCATCCTGCAAGGAAAGACAAAGAAATGCTATTTCACCTTCCCAAAGACTGGGGAATCTTTGCACGTATGCCAGCTACTTCACAAGTGACAGCCTGGATTTCTTACTCAGCTAAAGTTCCCCCTGCCAAAGTTGGAAGGTGTCCAGCAAAGCCCAGCTACACAAGCTCAGTAACAGATCGCTCGCTTGCATCTGCCACACACGGGTATTCTTACTGGTGTTATTTGCACAGTTATTAACGATGGCAGCTTTTCGTGCAGCATCTATTATTAAAGATCAGAGATACCAACCAGCTTTGGAGTTTATGTTGCTGGATGTTAACATTACAAACGAAACCTTATTGCTTTTTTCTTGGCTTTAATGAGTGCTGCTCGCTCTCCCTCTCTGTGGAGAAGGGCTATACCGATGCAGGAGTTTGCAGGGTTACCCATTTGATTTGAGATACATTCTCTTTTTACAATTAATGATTATACTCATATAAGCATGTAGAAATCTGAAGTGCTTTGTAGCACACCTTATGGCAAGCTTCTTTTGCACACCTTTTATTTATAAATACTTGCCCATATGCACTTGAATACACACACACATGCACACTGTGTCAAATCGATGTACTTTCAGTTTTACCCCCTTCCAAGGATTAGGGAAGGATTTGTAATGGGAAGGACAATAATCAGGTTTGATCTTACACACCTTGGTGGCAAAGAGAATTTGTCCAGCTAAAACAGAAAGCCAGACCCCAAGATATGCTATTCTTCACTTCATTTTCTGCTGACTGATGCTCTTTTTCCTGTTCCTAGAAAGAAGAAGGCAATAGATGAGCTATGAATGTCCAGTGTCCTCACTCTAAACAAGAACAATTTCTCTCTAAAGTTTTATACACTCTATAAATATGTAGCACAGGTGGGGGTTTTTTAACTGGACAAGTATAGCTACAGCATGTTTAATGCTTCTATGAATAGGGCCAGAATAAATAGGCAAGCTGACATATATAAATAATTTTTCATAATTAACTTTTTTGTTTACAATGCTTGTAAACAAATAACAAACATAAATTTATTACTGCCGGGTCTTCCAGAATTATGACAAAAAATTATGTCCAGGGACAAAAATTTCTTTTAGACTTGGGGAGACATCCAATTATAATTTTGAGATCACAGATAAATCCCAAGATTTGGCTCTTAGGAAAGTGAGATTTCAGAGTAGTAGCTTTGCAGGTTCATAGGACCTCGAGTACTGGCACTGCACATGTGGTCCTACCCACACAAAAATGTACGGGCCTGTTGCCACTACAGACAGAGCAGCTTGGGACGTCACAGACAACTCTAGAGAAACATTGTTCCCCCTGTGGCATCATCCATTTTTGCTTCATTGCTAAGCCAGCTATTCTCCCACTGCCTTTGGAGGCAGTAAAAAAAAGGCAAAAAAGAGTTTTAATTCCCCAAAAAAAGGCCCTGATATATCATTTATCCTTTACCTTATCACTCTCTACTACTACCCATAAGGAGGTTGTGGTGAGGTGGGTCTTGGTCTCTTCTCCCAAGTAAAAAGCAATAGGATAAGTGGAAATGGCCTCAAGTTGTGCCAGGGGAATTTTAGATTTGATATTAGGAGAAACTTATTCACCAAAAGGGTCATCAAACATTGGAACAGGCTTCCCAGGGCAGTGGTGGAGTCACCATCTCTGAAGGTATTTAAAAGCTGTGCAGATGTGGTGCTTAGGGACAGGGTTTAGAGGTGGTCATGGCAGTGTTAGATTTATGGTTGGACTAGATTGGATGATCTGAAAGGTCTTTTCCAACCAAAACAATTCTATGGTTCTATGATTCTGTGTGTTGCATCATTTCTAAGATCACTGAGAGCATTGCCATGCTCCAGGCATGCCCAGTGCTCCTGGCATCCTCTACCAAATATTTCTCAGCACAGAACAACCAAAAACCTTTCCCAAGGATGGATTAAACCCTTCTGTAAGCCAGGCACATTTCTCCTCACCCAGTGATGGTCCAACTTGGCCTGTAGGATGAACAGAAGAGGAGCAGTGCCAGCCTGGCCCTGGTTGCCAGGGGAAGGACAGAGACAAGGCTCCAAGTCCCATCGCTCATTTGCACTCACGTGTTTTAAATGGTCCGTGCTTAACATTTTCTGACTCATCTGTGACATCTATCAAGTTGTCTGTATCTAATCTGTGCTAATAAAAATCAGCATGACAAAACACTGCCTTGTATATAAATAGCCACAGGTTTCAGAGCGGTCACTGAGTTTATAGTGCCAGATTCGGTTGTTCACACTTTACCACTTGGTTTCCACCGCAGTCTATTAACTGACCATGCAAGTGGCCAATTAAAGAGAGTCTGTTAAGGGATGAGGAGTCTTTTGATAAAGGTTAGCGAGCACTTCAGCAAGAAAGTTAAAAGGAATTCCCTGAAATTCCTACGGCTCCCTTTATATGACACAAAGTATTGTAGCTTGCCAAGCACAGATGGGAACAGATTGTTAATGTACAAAACCCAGTCTGAAGCTAAAAAACAAAACTAGACTAAACTAAACCAAACCACCTTAGTTCTTCTTCTGCCAAATAATCTAAACATGGATGAGATAGTACAAAATTGTAATCCTTAGCTGCTTTCAGGCAATGCAACACCCAAAAGGGAGGCACAGCACGATTTCGGTTTCCTGCGCACCAGCCGTGACTTATGGACTTCAAACAAGAAATATTACCCTGACCTGTTTGTTTTTAAAATTGATTACTTAAAAAAAGATAGCTTAATATCCTGCCAAGAAATGCCTACAGCCAGTCACTTAAGACAGACAATTAATTAATATAAAACTCTGACAATTTCTTATAAGTTTAGTTATCCATTAAAAAGAAGCTGGTTAGTGCTGTCTCTAAAACAGTTTGATTGGTTTGTTTGTTTGCTTTTATTTTTAAGACTATTTATTGATACGTTAAAAACTTTAAAAATTTCAGATAAATGTCCCTGAAAACTGAGGATGATTGTTTTTATCTTTTTTGCAAGCATGTCCAAAAGTGCTGCAAATATTTTTGAGAATGATATGAGAAAATACATCCACGCTAAAGACAAACTGAATTTTGAGAGCTGTTTCTCAGCTAAGTCTCATGCTGCTGATGGACCTGCAACCTAAACAGTTCTGTGGTGAGAGTGGAGCAGGTAAGTGCAATGAAGACAGTTGCTAATAAGTTCCCTATATGCTTTGTTACAATGGCACAAATTATATAGTGAATGGAAGGTTTTTAAGGAGAAAATAGTTCAGTGCCACACTGGAGAATCACATATTAATGTGACCTCTGCCATCAGGTAACCTGTGTGGTGCAGCAAGTGGTCCACTTCTTCCTTTCCAAATGCCCAACATGACACCATAAAGAGTGATGAAGATGATGAACACCTGAAACTTAACTGAGCTACAGCTGTGTTGAAGCTATAAATGATGCTCTGGGTAATGACAAGCACAATGAAATATCATGCCAGGAAGGATTCAACCTGGGCAGCTTACATTACCACATATTTTTGACACTAATTAATCTCTGTGATTCAGCTCTCTGTTTCCATGCTGTTGTTAAACAGTGTTCAAAATATATCCATTAATATATTAAAATTTGTGAGACACACAGATACTGAATTTGTGAGATTGTGGGGTCGTTAGGTCATACAGCTTGTGACTGAGCAAAATAAAACTAGGAATTAACTTAGTGAACACCATCTGTACTGGGCACCGAATGGGTCAGGACTCATGGCAAAAAAGCTGGGTGCACAACCTGATTTTACTTGCATGGGTAGGTTTAATTAAGTTTTTCTTAAATTCTGAGTGCTGGGTTGACCTTGAGTACCTTCTAGTGTCATTCTGTGTGTGTACATGTGATTGATTACATTTTATTACTAATCATACTATTTTATTGTGGGTAGATACAGAAGTACTCATTCTCTATGACTCCCCAGGTTGTGTTGACCTTCACTAGCGTTCATTCGCACTCCTTCATATAGGTTAAAGAAAGTGATTTAGTGATGTTTGTACCAATTAACATATTCCAGATTCAAATTGGTTGCTAATCAGGTTACCTCTGAAGTACAAATCAGATCTTTATCAGCTTAAAGGTATTTGGCAAGTGTCAAAGCCACTTGGTAAAACTCTGTGGTTTCTGGGGAACTACTATTTACATCCTTTTTCATTATCTCCACAGCTACATCTGTTTGCTTCCAGTGCCTTCAAGAAAAGCGTTTGTAGTGCTAGCTGGGGCCAATGCAGCTGTTTAATGTCACTGAGGTTAAGGGTGCTTGTGAGAAGAAAGGGAGTACCACCTGTGGGATGAGAGATGGGAGAGACCCCAACCTTGTGGGGATTCTGTTAAAGAAGTTTAGAAGAAATGTCTGGCCGTGTACCTCTGACTGATGGCCACTGGGTAAGCTTTAAGGCTCATCCGTGTGGAACATTTTGGAGCTTTTATTGCATAAACCTCTTTTATAAGATCTTTCCCTTGACCAGATAGGAACTTGGTCCCTGCTCTGATTCCCTGTCTAGGGTGGGGATTGCCCCAAGCTGTCTCACAGCTGCTTGTGCCTGAACATCACAGTGAGACAATGGTCTCCACAGGGCTCCTTCATCACCAAGCCAAGGCTGCTCCAGTGCTCCCCATGCCCGCCATCAACACTGAAACCCAGCACCATTACAGCTGCTTCCCATCCACAAACCCTTCCGGCCCTGTAGCGAGGTAGCCCCCTCCAGCCAGGAAAGACCATGGAGAACCTCAGCTTCTCCACCAGCCACCGGCTGCCGTTTTTTTGGTGAGGACCACCACTCTGCCGGGCCTTGGCACCCCTCTCCCTCCCAGCTAACGCTAACCAGCAGGGTGGCTCTATATTACCTGGTGGGAAAAGAGCACGTTACAGCTCCCAAGCGCTCGCCTTCCATGCTGAATCCTCCTCTGATACCTGTTGCAAGAAACCGTGATGTTACTGCGAGCGGGAGCTCGTCCATGAGGAGTTACACATTAACCCAGGCAGTTAGGTTGCTATCTCTCCTGTGTGGTCTTGCTCTGGAGCCAGAGTGTCTTTTTGTCGGTGCCTTTCCTTCAAATGAGGTTTGAGATAAGCGGGCTGATTTCCCCGGGCACGAGCGTTGCAGTCAGGAGGTTACTGCCGTGCGACAACCTCGGGTTTCTTGCGGTTCTTGCTCCGGGAGCGGCTGTGCCTGCTCGGCTAGGCTGGTCCAACCTGCCAACAGCCATAACTTTGACTGCAATTTATTACAGGTTTTCCACAGTCCCTAAGGAAAATGACCTCTGTTGCTATTTCCCTTGTTTTTGACCTTCCTCTGCCAGGGCTGGGTGACTGGCACTGCCTTTCCCCAGCAGCCCAGCCCTTGCCTGGCTTCCTCCTCACACACAGAGGGCTGCTTCTGCCCAGGAAGATCCCCCATTCAACCCAGCACCTTTTCTTCTTCCACGCCATCCCATTTTGACATGTTTTCCTCTTGTTTTGCCATTTCTCCTTTTCTCTCATGCTCCTGCTTTGATTTTCTACACGTTTTCTTACATTTCTTAGTTGCGTTACTTCCAATTACCTCCCTTTCTTTCCCACCTTTTCTACTCTTTCTCTTTCTCTTGAAATCTTTTGTTAGATTTTATTCTGGAGACCTTATGAATCCCATTAAGGCCAAAGACTGACAAACTTTAACCAAGCATGTACCTGGACCTGCTTGCTGTGGCTGGCATGGGTCAGTGATACAAATGCTGCCAACATGGGTACGACTCGTACCTCTATCCAACCCTGTGACTCAGATTTGTCCCTGCAGATGTTAATATGCAGGGACTATCTGCTATGCTCTTGTCAGGGTGGATTTATTTTAGTATCATAAAATGGTTTGCATTGGAAGGGACCTTTAGAAGTCATCTAGTCCAACCCATCTGCAATGAGCAAAGACATTAACTAGATCAGGTTGCTCAGAGCCACATCCAACCTGGCCTGGAACGTTGCCAGGGATGAGGCATCTACCACTTCTCTGGGCAACCTGTTCCAACATTTTACCACTCTCATTGTAAAAAAAGTCCTCCTTATATCTAGTCTAACTCTACTCTCTTTTAGTTTAAAACTCTTTGTTACTGCTCTCTGCTCTGGTCGGTATCTGCTCTTGGTTTTCATCTTCTATGTTAAATTCAAGCTCCTTTTCAGGTTAGAACTTCTCAGTTGCCTCTGTTTTATTTTAACCCACATATCTCCTTTCCCTCAGTCCTTTGCAGTTTCTCTCCCCAGTGTCTGAGGGTTGCAGAGCTCATCAAACCAGCTTTCAGGCAGCCATAGCCTAGCTACAGCGGTGAAGAGTTCAACACACGCATCCATCTGAAGAACAAGGTGTATTGGCCACAAACCATCATGGAAGCAGAATTAGACCATCAGGTGTCTGATTATCAGTGAGAAAAGTATAAAACACAGGTCCTTTGTGTTCCCTGATATGTTATCAGATGTGATTCACTGGATGGTATCTATTTTGGCAATCATAGTGTGGGCAATTCAGCACAGGGTTTTTTAGCATGCTTGACATGGTCAAGGAAAAGCACTTATGTATTTATAGAACCATATAAGTTATAAATACAACTATGATAGTCTTATGCCATGCAAAGAAGGTATGCCTTGGTGGAATAACCAAAGCAAAGTGTATTTTAGGCAGAAAGATATCTATATAGATGGCTGTCTCTCCACACAGCTTTGTGTCAAATAGTGATTGTGTTTTAAAGAATATGAATGCAGAAACACTGCTGAAGTCAGAGCTATAAATGGAAATCTAAGAAATTGCGTAGTAAGATAAATTGAAAGTCTTTGACCTCGAAGTTCAGAAATTTGGTCATTGTCACAAACCTTTATTGTAGTAAGACAGTAAGACTGGTCACATCCAAGATGATAGTCGCCAGTTTTAAATTAATTATTGTTATTTATTTTGCTCATTGCAATACATATATACAAAATATAAATTATAGAACATATATTCTAGCCATAAAATAACATTTTATTTCATGCCTTGCCAAATAAGTCCTGGGGTTAATTTGTTGGATTAGTGATTAGTAAATAGCAAAGAATGTGACTTTATGGAATGAGGTACTTCACGTAATTGTTCCTCAGGCTGTACTAGAATAGAGCTTGTTCAGAAAATGTTATAATTTTGGAATACATCTTAGTCTAATATACAGAATAAAAGGGTAAATACAGCAACAACAGTTGAAGTGGTGAAAGTCTATAAAAAGACTTCCCAAGGTTAAAAATCGAGACATTTCATTTCAGTCTAGGTCTTTCACACTTTTTATTATCAAATAAATATCACAATGGGCATGTTCACACTAGAAATCTGACTGTAACTACCATGTTCCTCAACAAAGTCCCCCTATGCATACCTGGGTGGCCTTAGTAGAATAAATAGCGCCCCTCATTAGGACTTATTTGGACCTTTTAAGCATCAATTCACAGATAGCCACGGGTACTCAGCAAAATGAAGAAGAGGAAGATAGATTAGCTAAAATATTTTGTGAGTAAAGGCTGAAAAATCAAGAAATACCTCTTCAGGTTTTAACTGATGGAAAAAGGATCTCCTGATACTTTCTTCTTGCAAGCCAGGTGAATAGTGAATTGCAGAATGAGGGAATGCATATGCTTGGAAGCCTATTCTACATTATTAGTTTAAAGCTCAATGTTTAAACAAATGTTATTGTTCTTCTGCAGAACGATCACAGAAAATAAATAAGGTTACCAGTGCAGTCATCAAATGACCCCCACTGAATGATAGGTTAATAGTAACTAAAATATTCAGCTGCGAACACCTTGTTGTGGCTCTTACAAAAAGGTGAACAGATGCAGATACAAGGAATGTATGCATCTAATAAAAGGTTGTATGTGTTCATGTGGGTACCATAGTTGCAGATTGAAAATGATCATATTCACTTTTCCTGGTGACATACATCGGAGGTTTCTTTCCATTAGATTTTTGGAAGACGATGCATTTATAAATAAAATTAGCATTTTTATTTTGTTCACACTCTCCAAAAGTTAATTAAGAAAAATGTGGAAGCAAATATGTCTCTGCTTGCCAATTTGTTTTGATTCTATTCATAGAGGAGTCAAACATGCTTCTACAGAAAGCCCCACTTGCTTTATGGATGTCTACTGATTTCCAGGGACACAGTCGGGCACTCACCTGTACAAGTTGCTGTGTTAACAGAATTGCCTTTACACGTGACCATCAATAAAAATATTTATGTTGGTGGTGGGAGTGCACTAAAGGATATATTCCTGATAAAAGGGAAGAGTGTATGAACTGACAATCATAAATCCACATTCAAGGCAGAACCAGCACAGGTTCTTTATATGCTGTGCTGAAGGATCACAAAAAAATACAACAGCCACAGCTCTATGAATGTGTCTATAGCTATAAACATAGATATACATGCTTCAAAATACCCCTGCTAGCTATTAACATCTATTCATTTTTTACCTTCCACGGGGATCTATGTTCCAAACAGTGACACTAGGGCAGAATCCGTTCAGTTATTCTGTTAAAGAAAACATTAAAACTACTCAATGATAATTCATTTTATAATTGACACAAGCACTTAAAAAACTGAGCTACTCTAGAAGTCTGTTGAATGACACACAGCTTCAGAGTATTTCTGTGGCTTTCCCATCTATTTTCTGTAAATAAAATACACTTATAAGTCAATGGAAATAATCAGAAAGACCGATATAATTTTTAATAAATGGAGGGCCACAACAATGTTGGCAATAAAATGATGTTCAACAAAGAAGAGCTCGTGGTAAAAATGTTCCTTTTTTTCCCTGCTAATGAGATTACAAGATTACAATTTGTAAAATAAGCATATTCGCGTTAATTAAATTAAGGATTTGGGCTGCATAAGCAAATATCAATCACAAGAGAGAAAGAGAGAGAGGGAGAGGGATGCTGAGTTTCACACATCATTTGTTTCTGGCTACTTAGCAGGGCTATGACAGACATTCGCTAAGTAGAAAGCAAACATTCACTATGGAGTCCATCTATCCAGCCAACACCTATGAGCCTCTATTAGCAAAAGTTGCCTCCTTTGGCCGAGTGGATCGTTTGTTGTGAAAAACTTTTAATGTGATGGCTTTAAAAGAGCATTTGTTGCTAATTTAAAGAAATATCAACACTGACTAAGTAACAAACACACAGTTATGTATTTTCTAGTTGGAGAATACTTTATATTGCAGCCCCGATTCTGAATCTGCTGAAGTAAGTAGGGAAGCTTCTACTGACTTCAGTGAAGTCAAGCTCTAAATCAAATGCTGGAAAATAAATATACCCAGCATATCCTCTCAGATATAAATGCCAAAATAATCTATGCTCAGCCTCATAGAACAGCTTGGGTCAGAACGGACCTTAAAGGTCATCTAGTTCCAACCCCCCCTGCTCTGAACAGAGTTGCCACCCACTAGATCAGGCTGCCCAGGGCACCATCCAACCTGGCCTTGAATGCCCTCAGGGATGGGGCAACCACGACTTCTCTGGACAGCCTGTTCCATGCAGATGCATGATGAGTGTCTTTATAGGGTTTGGAAAAGTCTTCAACATGCTGCCTGCCCCCTGAAATGCCAAGGTAAATGGCAATCCCTGGAATGGCTTTGCCCTATCTGGCTGTCTCAGAGCTGCCACCCATGCCCAAGTCAAGCTCCATGGCAAAACAAGCCATAGACCCCCAATGAAGAGGGGAACTCCCTTTTGGGATTCATGACTGTATGTTCCACTCATGCCTGTGCCTAAAACTTGCCACTTCAGCAAAATGCCTTCAACAAGGAGTCTTGTATTAGGGAGGCATTAATGCAATGTCGCTAAATGTCAGCTCACAACAAAGCAGGAGGAATGCTGTGTCATGGCATGGGCTGCAAACTGGCAGAGCTCGCTGAAAACAACAAAGTCATTTCAACTGAAGTTTTGCAGGAATGTGTTTCTGGCGAGGAGAAAGGGAGAGAGAACCGACAGACTGGGATGAGAACTGCCTGTTTGAAAACCTGTCTTGTCTAAGACGCAGCACTTTCTCATTCTCCACTTTTTAGAAATTAGAGGATAAAATGAGAGATTCCTTCATTTGTGTATTTATTATTAAAAAAAGCAATGGGTGGGCACTGTGGGCAAAAGTGTTATTCACATGGAGGTTTTTGGCCAAACTGAGTACCACAGAAAGATGAACTGATGAATTGCGGCCACACATTTTTCCAGTTTGGCCCCAAAACTCTATAAAAATAATGTTTTAATCATGTAAGTACCCGTCCATTGTATTTTCTTAGTCTGAACTGACCACACTACATCTCCTTTGATTAGCAGGATGTCCTCAGCTCTGTCACGGCAGGCTGGAGGCACTCAGCACCATAGCAAAGCCTTCATGTGCTCCTCAGCGGCTCTTGAATTGGCTTCCGAGAACAAATGCTGGTCCCTGGCCCTTGCTATTCCTATAGCAACATGACAAAGTCTGTGGGGCCAGAACTGCTTGTTCTTTGAAGGTGAGTGAAAGAAAATTAATAAAACAATCAACAAGCAAGTAACAAGTTAACAACATACAATTTTAAGTGAGCTAAAGAAAAAGAAGAGTGGCTTTGGGAAGTGATGTGCGTCCTGCTGATCTTTTGTAAAGCCAGCTGTGAAACAAAGCTGCGATGTCTGTTTATAGGTAGGTGTGCAGGCTTCCAGATGTGTAAGTGTAAAGCCTGCAGACATCAAAAGGACTAACCTTCAAAACCATTACCTGAACACCACCTTTATGTATTTCAAAGGGACACCAGACGAACTTTCCCTGTAATCACTACCTTGCAACATCCCTTTAATGAAACAGCTAGTACAGGATCGTTGTGTCAGACAAATAAAGAGGGTGTTGGCATTTTCTTTTCTTCTGCTAGGAGCTGCTCATGTCCCTAGGATCCCTCACAGCCCTGTTGTTCATATGGGACATCAAATAGGATTCTATGACAGTATCAAGTGGGAAAAGGCAGAGCCAGCAAGGTCTTTTGGATAAAACACATTCAGCCACCTACTCCAATTCCCTACCATGAAGCCTTCCAGACCAAGGCTTCCCTCTTCAACATACCTTAGTTTTCTTGTGGCATCCTCACTCTCACAACCCGCCACGTTGAAGATGCTCACAGGCACAAGCAGCTCTCCTCCCACCCTGGGCTCAAAGGAAAGGCCTGTAAACCAAAATCCTTGCTAGTCTTCTCATGATATTTCCAGTTTCTTTGCTTTACTCACTTTGATTTGTAATGTGAATGCCACAGAGTCAATCTGGTTTCATCAGGCTGTAGAGTAATGTCTCGTACTTGCTCACATGAGCAGCTAATCATAGAATGGTTTGGGTTGGAAGGGACCTTAAAGCTCATCTAGTTCCAACCCCCCTGCCATCAGCAGGGACACCTTCCACTAGACCAGGTTGCTCAAAGCCTCATCCAGCCTGGCCTTGAACATTTCCAGGGAGGGGGCATCCACAACTTCCTTGGGCAAACCTGTTGCAGTGAAGCTAAGTGGAAGCTTAGCTTCCTGTGAGGATCCATCCTGAGAAATAAAAGGTTATTTATTTTCCATTGTTTGTTCAATCCTTGTCTTTTATTTTTTAACTAACACCATAATGGGTAATAAAACTAGTTCACTTTCATTTAACTTATTTTTTAGGGACCAGGGAGGTGGTTAAAGACCGTCCATAGCTCAGCATAAATGTCAAAATTGTATAAATGTAGTCTGAAAAAATATTGAAGTTCTAAGCACTCCTTGAAAACGATGGGAAGAGGAAATGTTTAGCTCTATACAAGCAGCCACTGGCTGGCTCATAAACAGGCCCACAGTAGCCTATTTAAAGAACATTGCAAACACTCTGGACAATGTGCATTTTATTAGGAAAAGGAAGCATTGAGGAATCAAGTAGAATATACACAGCAGGAAAAAGTAAACGCATTAACTGACTTTAATGCGGATAAAAATGGTGGCGCAGGGAGAAATTCTGTTTCAGAAAGGTCATTCATTTGCCTCTGCATTCCTTCCCCACATTTACATGCTGCTCGCTGGATTCATCAAAGGTCTTCATTATTCACTCTTGGCACGCATAAAACAATCACTTTCAGATATAATGACCTAATTACTCAAACAAGACAAATGAAAAAAAAAAAAAAAAAGTAGTTATTTACTTCAGCTGTTAGCATTTAGCAGCTCTTCAAAAAAGAGATTTAACGGACTTGTAGCACGTATTTAAAACGTGAGAGCCAGTGTCACTTAGCAGAGTGGGTTTTGATGACTAGAAGCACTGGTGATGATTCCCTTCCAGTGTGACTCTTGGGCTGGCCTTATTTATTATAATAATCTCCTCGGAGACCAGGACAGCTGCAGGTAGCCATCAACAGCTGCCAAACAAGGGCATTTTCACCTTGTTTTCCCCTCAGCTTCCTTGTGGCCAACCCCAGTTCATCCTGCATGCCCAGCGCTGGTGACACTAGGACCTCTACACAGCCAGGGAAGCCTCAACAACCAAACCTCACCTTTAAAGGCCATTTCTGCTCCCTCTATAACCTTTTTCTATCGCCTGAGCAGCACAAAGATCAGATGCAACAAGCAAAAATTTTAGTCTGAACATTTGTAAGTTAATGCAGAACCGAGGTGATTTATTGTTCAGATTTGCTGTGTCTGAAAAAAGAGACGTGGTTCAAAAGGTGGGTTATTATAGTTCTGGTGTATTTTGTGATGTTCTGTAGGATGGCATAGTAGTAATGATGTAATCCCTACCAGTAAATGTCACCGTCAGGCAATGACTCATTTAGAGCTCACATGATTACAGAAAAATATAGATACTGGTGTTATTATGATGCTTATCAGTGCTGTGTCATGCGCAGAACTATATTAATTGTCTCAATTAAAAAGAGTTGATTCTGGGGACAAGAGTCTAAGCATGAACTTTTGAGCCTCTCTGCACTTTCCCCTACAGAGCTGTATTCTGATTGCTATCCCTGTACCTCTGCAAGTGTGGAATATGTGTCCTTGTATTTTTCCAGAAGAGCCTGCCTGTCAGTCCACCTTACTGCCCTGGCAGTGTTAGTAAATGCTCACAGATATTACGTAGCTCTTTGCTTGAGCCTGTAATATTCACGCTAATATACGCCGTTACAGAAAGATCTAACTCATTTCCTAATTACTGAGCATTTCACACTGGATGGCAAATGAAAGACTTAAGCCCCAGTGGGATCATATGTGTCTGACCCACAAATAATTGTTTGACATCAGAAGGTTTATTATCTCCTAGCGGGAATGAGAAGCATATTTCTTAATAGGTTCCCCACCCTGGGCAGTGCAAGCCTTCCTTTGATGAGTGTCTCTATGGTAATTGATGTTAATGAGCAGCAAGCCAAGGAGAAACACTGGGTCACCAGGTAGGAAGCCCCCCAAGAGATAATCTAATTACTCTCCAAAACAAATTACTTTCAACCAAAACAAATTACTTTCAATCACTCTGCAACAGATAAGATCAGTGGAGGGAGCTCAAAGCTGATGACAGCTGGAGACTGAGGCTTCACGAGTTTATGGATTGATCGCTTTTCTCTTTGGTCTGTTTTGTTGAATGACAATGGAGTGACAGAAAACTGGAGCCAAGGACCGGGCTCCCTTTCATTTCATTCAGATGAATGCAAAGGACCTGCCAACTCGATGCTCTTTGCTGTGTGGCTCATTGATCTAAAACTGGAAAAGCTGTAGCCATGCGTGTTCACATCTGTAACGCTAGCAAAGCTCTCTAGGAATAAATGTACAGGCTGGGAGGCTATAAACTCCGCTCATTGTATGTGCATCATTATGCTGGGAAGCAGAAGGGAAACACTACGTGGTTGCTTATTTGTGCATGCACATAAAATAAGGGACAAAATGGAGCCTTCATTCTTAGGAGACTTTAACAGGCCTAAACTATAAATATTAATTGATACTCTAATAATTTACTACCAAGAATTTTTTCCAAATGTCTGACTGTTCCCACTGAAGTAAATTATTTTTTTCCATGGAAGGCAGAATTGAGCTCCTTAGCTCCTTTTCTTAGCAAGGTATTAACAATATTATTCTGAACATTAACTGATGATGATGGTGATGATGATTATTCAGTACCATACAGCGAAGTCAGCCTGAAATACCAACTACACATAACAAACCACCATGTTAACCAAATCATAAGATTTGTTTCAGTGCAAAGTGATGACTAGATATTGTAGCTGGAAAATCTTACCTAATGATAAGGCAGAAGGAACTTAGATAGGAAGGGTTATAAATTACCAGCAGAAGCTGTAGTTGATGTGTCTGTCACTACCTTTCTCAGGACATTGAGAGTTCAAATGCAGCTCGAAAGGAAATGTAAGTCAGGCAGTTAGTGTGAGGGGTGAATGATTAATCAATGATTTTTTATGTCACTGCTATTTGCCATGATGGTACAAAGGGTTGTCATCGCTGTTTGTCTGTGTGTTGGAGGAAAATGTAAATTTGGGGGTTACTGTCTTTTGAGAATGGGATACTGGCATTGCCACTGGAACCATGATAGGAAGGGTTTGTGTAGGGTCCATTTATAGTTCTGATGCTCTTTATTTCATTAGTATTGGCTAGTTCCTTCTACAATATTATACAATCAATGACAGATCTGTCTAACTGGATCCAAATCACACTGATGGCAGTATGTGACTTATTATTCAAGAGAATACTTCTGCAGAGTGAGGCTCCAGTAAGAGAGATCTTTGGTAGCTGTTTTGTTGCAGGCTTTATCTACTAGAGACCTCTGATAAAGAGTAATACACAGGTCTCGGGGAGCCTTCACTATTGAATGAAACCTTGGTGCTCCACGTATGAGAAAGACTCCTGCCCTGCTCTGGACAACCTCTGAAACAGGTTAAATCCAGAATTAATTTGGGGGCCTACCTTTACAATTCCCTTTTCAAAATGAGTGCCTAAATCAATTGAACCATATTCAAGAGAATATGAGCTGGAGACCAATCCATGTGAGAGAGACACCATGACTCCACTTTTTCATTCTTAGCACTTTGGTCTGCTTTGATCACTTCAAGAACTGAGGTGTCCCTGCCTCTTGTAATACAAGGATTGTCCTGGTACCTCCAGCCATGAAAGAACCAGAGGTAATTTGACTCTCACTTTTGACCCCTAATATTTAAGGAACTTCGTTTCCAGGAAAATGAAAATAAAATTGAAGATGTATTTAACATAAAAATTTGGGGATGAAAGATGGTAAATTAGAATCCCTCAGACCATTATATGTCTGATCACGGTTGTAAATACACACAAAAGAAATAGTGAGCTTAATTCTTCTTTTTACATCAGGTCAATGTATATAGCACACGCATTAAGATGTGTAACACATACAATAGCCAGATAGTGGGGGGTTTTACACTCCATTTAATATTTGCCACAATGTTTAAATAGATAAATCCCTTGTTTTAATGCAGATATTTCCTTTAACTTTTAAGTGATGCTTCAGATTTTATCTCATACTGAAACAAGTTATTTAATGAATCTGAATAACTTTTGTAGTAAGACATCCATTACCTACTTTTTTTATCACTAGTCAGATGTGTAAAACCTGAGTAAACTTGAATTACTTTCTAAAGACCATCCAGGCCTTTTCCATGCTGATTTGTTCTGCTTCTCTTACTTTCAAATGACCTTTTAATTGGCCATTAAACTAGGAAATTATGGCTGATTAGGATCAATCCAAATGCAATGGTTTGGATCGACTAGCTATTTGAATACCATTCTTTTAGATCCCATGTTACTTCTGCTTTGTCAAGTAAAGGTCACTTTTAGCCGCATTGGCAGGATGCTTCAGTAACCTTTGCCCACCAGTTCTTGACCCCAAATGTCCCACAGCCATGTTTCATGGTAGCAAATGTGACTAGTTAAGAAGCTGCAGTAAGGAACATCAGAGAAAGTTACTTGGTTTTCCAATTCATGGCAAATCGTGCAGCTACACCATGGAGCATAGACTTCCTTTCAGCAGAAAGTTCTTTCCTCTCCCCTCCAAGAGGAAAAATAGTTATTAATAATCTTCATCTCTTGCCTCTTGTGCAAAGCCACTGTAAAAACTTTCTACAGGACTGTAACCTAGATTAAGGATTGAGTCTTGGTGTCTTGTGAAGAGGGAGACCAGATATCATCACACTTCTTAAAATCCAAGTGAAGTAACTCCATCTACTAAACTGATTTTGGAGAAGTTGCAAAAGAATTTTATTTCTTCTAAGATATTTCTCCTTGGTTTTAGGCCCAGCTTATGCTGGGTTGAAAGATAGACTTCTATTGATTCAGCTGAATCACTTTGCTTTCCAGAAGCTGAGGATGTGACTGTGTGCAAAATATTCTTAACAGCCTTAAATGATGCCAAGAGGAAACTTTGTACTTTTAAAAGTTTACATTTGTTCAGAATAGTTTCATATAAGGCCTCATCATTTCAGTAAGAATTCTTCCTGCAATATCATAATAATCAAAAGTGATGACAGTAGGTGAATAAGCACTTGTGACCTGAATTGACACTCTGACCCAGCGTTCACCTGCATTCATTTACATCTCTCTAACAGTTTATCCAGTTCTGTTGGTGACTTGCAATTCCTCATAATGATAAGCAGCAGAGTGTAGCATGAAATAATAGGCAGCAAGAAATTTATGAGTCTTAGCTGGCTTCCTTAACAACCTTTCTACTCATTTTACTCCACAACATGGTAAATTGTTGGAATGTGCTCAGCACAATCCTCAGACCCCTTTTTATATGAGCTTGGTCAAGTGTTTGAAGCCCAGATCTAAAACCCCCACAGCAATCTATAGGGGAATATAATAAGAAGTTCCCCAGACATGTATAATTCTTACCTTCCACATCTTTCAGTCTTAACAGGACTGAGCAATCTGGAATTCACCTTTATAGGGACAACCTGAAGCCAGGCAGTCCTCAGCTTCATCAGACCATGGCTGGACTAGAAAACTTCTACAACTTTTAGCAGAATATAACAGTGATTTAACATCAGCCTAGCAAATAAAGAATGGAGCTCTATTGCTCTGTAGCAGTTCAGACCCCTCTCACCTTCCCTAAGAAAGCACAAAGGCAAGCCTAGGAAGTAGCTTGGACAAGGATCCTCCTTCTTCCTTCTGACTTCCAAAAAATCACCACCTGTGAGCATCTGTCTCAGTGTCCCTGTCTAATTTTACACCTCAAGTGAAATGAAGTTAGACCTTTATAGGACAAATTCATCCCAGATATAACTCAGTGAAATTGCTCTCAGGTCAGGTTTGGTTCAAACTGCCTTTATTGGTCTTGTTGCTGAAGTCCTTGCACATCCTGACTTCATACTACACTCTTTAAAACTGATTTTGTGGGAATTGTCACTGTATCAGTCTGAAGAGGACTACCCGATTAACAGGACCACAGCTCTGAGTATGCACCTTGTGAGTTTGAAACAAAACTCTGGTAGCAAATCTATTTCCTTCTTCTTCTACTGGCCCATTCTCTCTATTCAAGGAAAAATATTTCCAATGGAGTTGGAATTTGGCACAAAGGCAACATTATTTAGCTACTTACAAGAAAAAAGTACAGGTAGATGCTCTATGGATACTACTTTTCACTGAGAAGCTGCTGATCTAGGATTACTCTTTTCTGAAAAAGCTTTCTTCATGGTTTTCACACATTGCATAAACAAAGTCCAGGGACATTACTCCCTAGGTCAAGCTAGAAATGAAAGTGTAACCTACTGGCAAAGAAATTTACAATTATTCATTTTTGCTGCAGGATGCAGGTTTGCTCAAAAAATTATCACGGTGCAAGATTATTTTAAAGAAGAAATCACCACCCATAATAATCCATCAACTTTGTGCATTCCTGTGTTAAGGTAAGTCCAGAACAAATGTAAGAAAAAATTAGGATCTCGGGCTTCATAAAGAGGCCAGATTACAATTGACTTGGGTACTGAAATATTTTAGTTAAATTAAATATTTAGATTATGTGCTTACATTTTCAACCTTCTGTTGATTTAGTGAATAAGGTGCCTGATTGCCACAGTACCAAATATGTTCCCAGAAAATCAACAAGGCTTCTTCTATACCAGAATTACAAAGGATTTCATAGCACACAGAAAAGATGGGGTGGATTAAGTATTTCCAAAGTATGAAATAACAACTTCTAGTGAGGAAAAAATGCATTTAGGCCATTTGGAGCTGATGGGACTTTTGTGAGCTTTAGAGTAGAATTAATCAGAAGATATCATTTGACCAGGAAAGCTTCAAGTCAATTCCAGGCTAAGTATTGCTCTCAGGAATGCATTGGCTGATAGCAATAGTTAAGAAAGCATTAGATAACAGAATGGTGAGAGATATTTGAAATTTGTTGTCTGGCTGTGTTCCTTGGAAAGAACCAGCAGTGTGGTGCTGGTTCTGCATGCAGAACACATGCAACTACAAATTACAGTAGCAACAATCTCTCCAGCATGTTGACCTTCTTTAGCAGAGCAGTTTTAGAAAAGGAACCCCTGCGGAAGTTGGTCGTTTGAAAAATCTTTAAGTATCTGATGCATTTGGATCCTACTAATTCACGGGGGACTATTATACTATATTATTATCTAGGGAGAGCCCCTGTGAATGCTTGTCTCGTCGTATGACATCCTGTCAGTGGGTGCACGCAGCGGGAGCTGTGGAATCTCAGTTCTGCGCTCATTCACAGCCCGGAGAGAAATATTGTCACCTTTATGCCTCTTGGATTGCAGAAGCAGCTGGGAAGCAGAGCAGTCCTTGACATATGGTGGAGTAACCTCTCCTTCTTAGGCAGATTTTTTAACTTGTGCTCTGCTGATAAGGCTCTTTATAGAACAAGCCCATGCTCAAATAACCACATAATGCAGTGTACTATGTCTTCGCTTCTGCCTTCCCTCATTTGCCTGACATACTCATCTCTACCAGAAGCAAGAGAAAAGGACTAGACTGTTCTGCTGGCCCTCTGCCACAGGGGAAATAAAGGCTTTCTTTTTGCTGTCACTTCTGCGATGACATGCAGGAGCTAGAGCAGAAATCAGAAACCAAAGGAATTAGCACTAACGTCTCTGGCTCTGCTTGGGACCTTACTTCCATCAGAGTATTTACAGTCTCTGTAATTCTCCCACTTCTGACTTCAGAGAACAGGGGAAAAGACTTGCAAACCTCTTCTCAAAAGTAATACTGAATCACATCCATGTAATGCTTACTCCTAAACCTGAGGGAGATCCCAAAGATACTTCGAAGGAAGTAAAAATGATTTAAAGTTTCTGCACCATTTTCCTCTTTCTGCAATGAATTATATGCAAAGTTTTCACCAAGATGTTCTGTAGTTATTCTGAAGTCATTCTACTTTTGAGCAGATGTCTCTTTATCCTAGACACAATTAGTTCATCACATTTCCAACCTCACTCAGCCTTGAGTGACTCACCTATGTAATTCTTCCTTTGGTCTCGACCACGAGGTAGCCCACTATGATCACCTTCTTCTCATGGGTGACTTCACACCTTATTTCTGATCATTGTTTGCAGCAATCTTCCTTGGTTTCATTTCAGTTGGTTCAAATTATGTTATTGCCCAGTTAGACACAAACCCTCTGTTATCTTTTGACATGTTCCAGCATCTCTGGATGTTTGACTTTTAAGTATACGTAGTTCTTCTAAAACACGTTCAGTTCAGCTTTAGTGTTATAGAAAACTGAAGTTCTTGTTCTGCAGAAATGACTTAGGTACATTGAAAAGTGCAATGGAAATAAATGATTCATTACAACAGGTGAAAATGCTTTTGCATTTGTGTACTATTTGGTCAGGAGGTATTTTTATTCTACAAGACTTTCCTCTTGGGGTTTTTTTCCCTATCCCCACAAAAGCAAGAAGTCCTGCACTACCAGATTTCCTTGCTGAAGGCTCTGTTTATATAGGGAGCATGTCTAGCACTGAAAGTGATGGTGTGATTCACTCTACAGTTCATATCATTTGTTCTGCAAAGATTTTTTTTATGCAATGTATTTGTAGAAACATGTAAAGACGTGTCTTTCTATTGAACTTTGGTAAAAAGATGCCAATAAATTATAAAGTTCAGTGACATGGACAGGAATGAAAATCACATGTTGTAACTGTTATATTTTAAAACCAGTGAGATTAGTTAGCTCGTTTAACCCTGACTACAAATAAGGCACTTAACCTGGATTAATCATCTAGGCTTTTTTATTCAGATATAATAAAGAAATAGACACTTCCAGAGATTATTTATTCCATATCTCTTGAACAGCTGTTTTGAGATAGGATTGATACTATCTAGTCCAGATAAGTACTTGGAGGCATTTATTTCTGTCACTGACTACAGAGGAAGTTGGACAAATAATTTAGATTGAAGGCTTCCTATAACAAGAGAGGCTATTCCAAAAAATTAGTTGAGGGCTTCATTTTAATTTTAATTTTATTAAATATACACCTTTAAAAATCAGTCCATGTAACACCAGCAACAGTAACAATAAAAATATTTTTTAAAAGCTTTACATGAAGAGTTAGGAAATTCTCACTTATAACCAGCTTTTTCACTGATTGGAAAATATACACCTTTAAAAATCAGTCCATGTAACATCAGTAACAGTAACAATGAAAATATTTTTTAAAAGCTTTACATGGAGAGTTAGAAAATTCTCACTTAAACCAGTTTTTTCACTGATTGGAAGTATAATTTAGTGCACAAGATTTGCCCTTTCTGCCTCAATTTTTGAGCTTGACAAGGGAATAATAATACTACAAAAACAAATAATAATTTGCAATTTGTTAGTGCTTGAAAGAAGTTTGACTTCTTGATGAAGAAAGTGAATACTTATAATGATGAGTATTATTAACACTATTAGTACAGCAGCAATAGCCATCACAAAATAGCTTCTATTCCCTGAGACGCACCACAAAATGAACTAAAAAAGCCTTTCAGATTCATTTCAGACCGTAACGTCTGTGTGTGTGGTGGGTGCTGGATACCTTGAAGAATGCACATGTAACCAGGATGAGTTACATGCACAACTGCTGTGGGGCCCAGGGTTGCAGGGCAGTGAGCTGCCTTTGTAGCGGTCATGTAATAACATTGCAGAGTTCTATAGAGGGAAAAAAAATGAGAGTTTCGGATGCCTTAGTATTATTTACTGGATTTATAATTTTGTGAACTTGTGTGATATTTGAAAGGCCAGAGTTTCTCAAATATGCCTGTCATTTGGAGGATGCAGCAGGAGACACCTGAGAGTGAAGTGGTCCTGATTTTATTAATTATTCATTTGATGTGGTCATTAATTATTCATTTTGATCAGTGGTCCCGATTTTATCAATTATTCTGCATCAACCATGCAGAGAAAACTGGGTTTCTTTTTGTATGTCTCAAGCTGACCATCCAAAAAACTCGAAGGTAGTTACAATCACTAGTTGCTTTTGAAATGGTCAGTGACATACTTGCTCCAGGGAGCTTGTGATGCAAGACCCTGATCATTCAAACACTGATTGATCGATGTGATTAACTTCAGTACCATGAGCTGTACACGACAATAAGTGTCAGTATTTATACACGTGCAATCCACCATCCTACAACACTGAATTTTTGTATGACCTTGTCTGTGTGCACAGCTTCACTGAGCTAAGTTTGCTCATACAGAAAAGTTATTTGTGTGAGTGTTTGCAGGATGGAAACGTAAATATACAGACAAAAGGATGGAAGTAAGCAGGTAGCAAAATATAAAAACAGTAGTTGAAGCTGATGGGAGCTGTGCTGTTTCAGAGAAGTGACTGTGGGCATGGGGTTATGTTTTGCATAATTGTTATTTAATGTGTGGAGGGAAGGATTTTTTTTTCTTTATTAAATCCTTTTTTTTTCTTTATGAAATATCTTTTTTTTCTTTATAAAATCTCTTTTTTTTTTCTTTATGAAAAACTTCTTTTCCTTTATGAAATCCTATTGGTACCCACTTTCTCCTTTGAGATCTGAGAAATTTCCTTTAATGCTCAGTTAGGATAGACAGCAGAAAAGTCATCAACCATCCCTTAAAGTGCTCCTGAGATGCCAAAAGCCTGGAACAAACCAAATCGTGTGCGTCTCCTTCTTTCCATCTCTCCTGGTGCACTCGCTGAGTGAGCTCCGCGTGGAAAAACTCCACTCACAGACCAGAAAAAAACTCTGTGGGATGCTTAGGTGGGCCGGCTGGCTGGGGACAATGCACTTTTACCACACACATGGTTTTTGTCCCCAGTCTCTTTGTAGAAACAGGGACGAAGCGGAGCTGTGGTGCCCCCCAGGCAGCGGCCAGCCCGCATCCCGGGTGCCCGGCTCCATCTAGTGACACAGCCGGGGATGGTCGGGCTGCAATAGAGCCCGGGGGCAGCCCCGGCCCGCCCACAGCAGCTGTACCGGGCCGTACCGTG
>NW_010320998.1:0-9358 GCF_000700745.2 Antrostomus carolinensis | reverse complement strand
GCCCCGCGGGGGCTGCGGGGGGCGCCCCGCACCTCGCCGCGCCTCGCCGCGGAACGGCCGGCACCGGCAAGGCAATAAACAAACCCGCGTGCGGCGGCGGCCGACAGACCTGTGCGGAGTTTCCGCCGGTCAGGCAGCAAATTCCTCCCCTGCCGTTAGAAACGGCCTGCCGAGCACAAACCCTGCAGAACCCTCGTAACTGCCCGGAGACCATCGCTGGGGACAGGGGCGCCTCTCAGGAAGTCCATTCTCTTTTCTTTGATTCCAGAAAAGCGTTCTAAGATGCTAAAAATACGTTCTACTCTTTAAAATGAGGCACAAATTGCCAAGAAGTAGGAAAAAAATAATAAACATAAGCTTTCAGACTTAAGAAAAATCGCTGTGGAGGGTTTTTTTTTTTAATTTATTTATTTTTCTGTTTCTTTTATGAAGGAGTTGAACCTAGGAAGATTAAATTACAGATTTCTCTGTTCAGTGAACGGGGGGAACAATTGTTCGTGCGTGCTGTGTGTAGCACAGATTTTGTACACTGTGTGACAGCCGGCCAGCTGAGCGGAGAGCAGACCTTTCTCCATGCCAAAGGGAATCTGTGGGTGTTGGCTTTTAAAACTTCTTAAAATTTTGTTTTGTTTGTTACAGAATTCAAGCTTCGAGTCAGAGAGTCACAGGCAATTAACAGTTAGTGCTGGTCACCAATACTTAACAGAGTTTATTGCAAGAACTTTGACAATATTTCGTGATGGATTTCCAGGCTTTTTGTTGCTCCTTAGGTTTAATTTTGGTGCTGCTGTTGTGAGTGCTGACAAAGATTCAAGTTCTAGGAGACGGGCCCCTTACTCTCTACAGCTTTCTCTTTTTTGTTGTTTGGGTTTTTTGTTTTGTTTTGTTTGAGCCTGTATAGTTACCAAGCCTAACTCTGCAAGTGATTTAGCAAACAATCAGAAACTTTTTATATTATATCAATGACAGAAATAATGGCATCAGGGAAAGCAATGGATATTGTAGTCTTTTAGAATGAAAAATTGTGTTACCCAAAGCTGCCGTTGCTGCTCAGCTTAGTTTAAGCCTAGGTGGCTTGTCACAAGCAACTTCCTTGAACAGATTTTTAAGTCCAAAAATTGTATTATGTATCATTTCCATTGCCTTTGATTTCTCAATTGTATAATACTAGCATGTCTTGATTATGGCTTTCTTCTCCATAAATATAATCAAAGGCTGAGATATTTTGTAACAGGCTGACCTTTAATTCTGTTGCTTCAGGCTTTTTTTTTTTTTTCTCTTCTGAGGTTATATATCTGTATACTTGATACTTTTTAATGTTCATAATGGATGAAACATGAAAAGACTGTAAGTAGTTTTCCACCATGGATAATTGTTACATGCTCAATTACCTATCTGGATATGAGTCGATAGCAATCTGAAGGGTCATAGACTCACTTGCAGAATTTCCACTAAAGCAAATAACAAGTAAAGAATTTTTTTTACATCTTTATAACAGAATTTGTAAGAAAGATCAAATTTTTCAAGACATATTTTCAAAGCTGCAGATATAATTTGATTTATTAAAATCTCTGTATTTTCAAGGTTTCCTCACTAATCAACAGGACAGGAAAATAAAATGAGTGAAAGAGGATCTGGCATATTGATGGTTCAACAGTAAACTCTGTGAGTAGTGCAGTCACAGAATAAACTGAGTAGATGAGGATCACGTTAAGCGACGGTAGTGTAGGCAGAGTCTCTGTAGAGTTCAGCTTCGTGCGTGAGGGGTACAGCCATCCACACACATAACAGGACAACGGAGAGAAGCAGGTAGCTTTGGCTAAATACACCCTTTTGCACATGTAAAATCCTGCTCTCTCGCCACACCAGCTTTCAAGTAGAAGCTTCACATTTTTCAAGGAAAGGCTGCTGTACCTAAAAATGTGCCGCTTGCTACTCCTGCAACACCCGTTTAGGTTCATTGGAGCAATATGCCACAGAAAATCCATGATTTGCACATGTGCACGACACTTGCTCATTATTTCTGAAAGTTCATACTTTTGCCATGCTGCTCTTTATGGGCTCCTGGCTCTGCCGAGCCTCCTCCATAGTCTCCTAGCAACTGGGCAGAATTATAACCCTGAGCTTGGCACTGGCAAAATGGTTTTTCTGCTGCTCTCCCCAGGCAAGTGCTCTACAGTCTGGGTTAAAACACATTGGGCAGAGGGGCAGGGAGTGCTGGTCAGTAGGCTCACAGAGACTGGGGTTAGTAATTCCCTGAACTGCCAAGCAGAGACCAGAGTCCCCACTCACTGCAGCGGGGACAAGTGCCATTCATTCCCAGCCCTGCTCCTGCATCTTCGGTATGGGGGGATTCAAGGAGATATTGCAAAATTATTGCTAAAATACCGAGGCCTTGGCAAGCAGTAGCGAAATTGTTACCAATTGCAGCAGACCAGATTTTTCACTTTGGTAATAAAGCAACACAGGTTTCATCCACTACCCTACAATGCCTCTGAGATTAAATACGGCATATAAAGTTTTAGCCAGCAGCTAGTCTCCCTTTCCATGTCCAGGAAAGCAGCTGTAGAATCCTGATGCTCAGCATCTATTTCTGCCTACTTAATTGTCTCATACTATGCACTTTTATTTGTTTAATCCTGTTCCTCTATTAAAATATGTTGGAAGCACTATCACAACATCACCACACAACCACATCATCACCAGAACAAATTAAAAGGAGATTAGGAGATTAAAGAGTGAAGCACTAAAAAGGTAGAAAATTTCCTATTCGTTCCATACAAGACTGTCTTCAGTTACGCAAATGTCCTTAATAATACGGCAAAGTATAATTTCTTCTCCCAGACCCTTGCCTCTCTTGATGCACAGGGTTGCTGAGGAACTGTAACATCATTGTTTTTAATTAAAACAAAACAAAACAAACCCCAAAAAATGAGGCTTAATGGTTGCATTTAAATGGCATACAGAGCCTTTTGAGTTCACACCTCGTTAAGGTGAACAGGAAGAAAGGGGTGCACATCTTTGTTGTTACTTTTGCCTTGCAGCATTTTCAGCCAAGCTACTGAACAGACCAGAAGCACATTAACTGGCTTTGTAGCAGCTGTAGTTTTTTGGGGGGGCGGTTTGGAGGTGTTTTTTTGGTGTTTTTTTGTTTTGATTTTTTTTTTTTAAGTTTAAAAATTTTAGGGCATTGTGAAATGGAGCCAGGGCAGGCCCTCAGAGGACAATTATTTTGGTTTCCTATTTTTTTTGCAAACCAATCTACCAGATCCAAGTCTCCTTCCTGCTCCACTTAGGGGGTCTCTTTCCACTGAATTTCCCAAAACCTCACTGTTTCTGAGATGGGTCCTATAGCACCCCAGCTGACTTGGCAGAATATTTCTTGCTCTGGATGCAAGCATGCGTACCTGAGCTGACCAAACCCATATGTGAGTGTTCACCTGAAGAGCTGCATGTGGCCTGTACTCTTGTAACAGGCTCTAACTATGTTGCAATTACATAGGTGATCAGATTTGTCCCTAGGATAGGTTTGGTGCTAGGATTTCTGAGCGTATCTTCCAAGGCTTTTAGCACTCATCGGCTCGAGGGCACGTTTCAAAATGGTCAGAGGAAGAACTCTTCTGTCCCTCCCAAGCTCCTGTGGAAAAGTGCTTTTGGCCTGCTAACCCAGCTTCTCACTTTCATTTCTGTCCTTTCCTGTTACATCAGCCTGGACGTGGATCAACCATTCATAGATGTGTTCATGTAGTAGGATGCAGGAGAGATTAGGGAAGGCAGCAAAGGTTATTTTCATGTGAATATCTCAGTTTTACACTGGGATGTCCAGAAAAAAAATGGAGGTGAGCTTATGCCTACTAATGGGTGCTGATGTGACACTCTGGCAGACACCTATTGCATACTGCAGTCACTGTGAGCTCTCTGTAGGCACACCAGCACGGCTGCTTGTGCAAAAGAAAGCTGTCCTCTCAGCATATAGTTTTGGGACATTCAGCATTTCTGTATGAAAAATAAATACGCATGACACTTGATCACGAATTTTTCCTGTCCCCCATCTCCAGGATCCACCCATGAGGGCAGACATGTTTATCCAGGGTGGATGATTTTGCCACCTGGTGGCTTTTTTGTCCAGACTTCTACATGTCTGTGTCATTCTGGTAGGAGCAAGACAGCTGAAGGTCTTATGGCAGCAAAGATTTTTTACATGAATGATACTCTCCTTCCTATTGCTAATGCACTTGAAATAATAGTGAAGGTTTGGGAGAATAGGCTTCACAAACTGCTCTGCGGCTGGTGTTAATACTGAGGATGCTGCCCTTTGCTAATCACAGAGGAAACCTAGCTACCTCAGCCTGAAAGAACACAGGCTTCTGTCACCACAGAGTAAAAAAATGACTGGCATGATGCTGTCTCAGATACGACATTTACCAGTTTGAAATTGAGGGATATTACTCCATTCCATGAGTACAGATGTTGGCAAGACCTGTGTGTCATTTTAGGAAATGTCTCTTGCCCTCTTCACACATAGCTGCAACCAGCAGAAGACTGTCAGCTGGAGGAGAGCTGTAAAGCAGAATTCAGGAGGCTAAAGAAAAGGCAGTCCTCTTTCCTGAATCACTTCTGAATAAAAGTGTGGCCAGTATAATTTCTACTTTGCAGCATCCTGCAAAATGTCTCCAAGGAAAAGGACCTCCAAGGCTCTCTGCCAGTTTTCAAGGCACAGTAGACCTGAGACTGGTGGCTAGAAAGTGTGTTTGTCATCAATGGAGCAAAGAACTTAAGGAAAGCACTGTCTGCACTCATCCTTGCATTGCTTGTAATGTGCAAGAGAAAATGTCATGCTATGGAAATAAAATGGGACATGGCACATTCCTCTGGTACCCATGGATATGTTTTCCATTGCTTTTTGACAATCAGGAAACTGAATATGAGTTTTCCTGACTTCTTCTTCTCTCCTGAACATGCCTAGGAGTACCCATGAAGATTGTCTAATCAGTTTATTAAACAGTTTTTAATATTGACATAAAATTAAAATATTACAAGTAATGTGTTATTTAAGTGTTTTTGGAACCATTAAAGGCCCACCAACTGCTTATAATAACAATTTTTAAAGATGCGGATTTGCTATGCCAGTAAGTGCTGATGGTACAGTCACATTGGTAGCTGAAAAGGGTTTCTGAAGGGTACTATTTGCCTTTGACCACACACCAATGCACTATGTGGGAAGAGAGTGGAATGAGGAGCAGTACCTGTTTCCACTCCTGGAATAAGTGAAAATCTTACACTTTCTGGAGACTGCACTGGCTGCATGAAAAGACAGCATGCAGGAGAGAGCACCAGTAAAATACTGGAGTGGTTGTGCTTCAGGAGCGAGAACCTTTGCCTTGGAAACCGTGGTAGTGACCAGCCACTTAGCTCCTTTTCTCTCTTCTGCTTTGCTGCATGCTCTTCTAGTCCTGGTCAGAGAGCTGTGTCTCAGCTTTTCTAAAGAGAGGTCACTTTACCTTCCACCTTTTCTATAGCTTGCTTTTTTTTTTTAACTTCTGTCCAGAGTTGATGTGTCCTTCATGCGTCTATGAGCCCTTTTATTGTACTCTGTTGATTCTGCTTTGTTTATTGACCCAGTCTAAGAGGAGGAAGGTTCCTCTGGGAAAAATGAAGAGTGTATACTTTGTCCTCGATGTAAAAGAAACAAAAGAATCACTCCTTCATATTCTATGACATGGTAGACAACAGGCCTCTTCCTTTTCCCCTGCATTTTTGGCCCCAACATTGTCTGATAGTGTGGTGGTTTAACTGCAGGTAGAACATGCGGTCCTACACTCACTTCCCCCTCCTGGTGAGATGGGAAGCGAATCACTTCAAAAGGGGCACAGATTAGGATGGGGACTGGGATGGTTCATTCACCAGTTATGGTCACGGGCAAAACAGACTCAATTTGGGGAAGAAAATTCAATCGTTGACATTCACCTGAGTAGCGCAGTGAGACATAACAACCACATCTGACAACACGTTCCCCCCACCCCTCCCTTCTTCCTGGGCTCAAATTACTTTGCTCCTGATTTCTCTACCTTCTCCCCTGAGTCAGTTGCAGTCAGTTCACCATTGCTGCTCTTCCCGGCATGGAAGTCCAGGAACAAAGTGTTCCAACACAAGCTTCCCATGGAGTCATGGACCTCTTCAGGTATGGTTCCCAGCTCCGGCATGGGGGATGTCCATGGGCTGCAGATAAGCCTCCGGTCCAGCGCACCTCCTCACCCCCCGGCTCTGGGCGTCGATCCCCGCTCTAGCGTCGAGCAACTCTGGGGTCCCAATTCCAGTCACACTTGCCCTCAGGCTCGGCTTTTCTGCTCCAGCGTGGAGTCCTCCATGGCCTACATGTGGGTCTCTGCTCTGCCGTCCCCCTCCCGCCCCCCCCACATACCCAAACTCAACACAGCTAGCAACCAGGTTCCCAGGTGCTTTATGGTAGGGATTTCAGATTCACTTCTTAACTGACTGGAAAAAGAAGTCGGGAAAAGGGACTGAGGGGTCATTCCAGGATGTGAGTAAAGAGAGATTACTGGTAAGAAGACAAGTGACTTTTTCAGGTGTAAAAAACTCCACCTGTCACTGCATGAGCCGCTGAGTGAAGAGCATACCACAGTAGAAAGAGGGCTGGTAAGCTACAGGAAGTTTGTTCTGGCCAAGAAGCCTAGTCAGTGTTGATATTTGAAACTTTAAATGCTAAAGGCAAATACTAGCATCCTGAGTTGGGGAGGGGGAGAATTTAAGCAGCCATTGAAAGTTTTGCAGAAACTGTCAAGCTTATTTTCTCCTTCTCCTCCAGGATGTGAGGTTGTGAATGGACAAGCTCCAGTAAGCCAAATTCCACAGCCTTGGGTGGAGATTTTTACTACATGCAAACTTCAGTGATCTACAATCTGGACTTGGAGACAATGTTTAGGACTATCCCTCTACACTACTGTAATGGGAATGTTACAGGCAGCACAGACTGAAGAAACAAGAAGCTGCAGTGGCTAAACCAATAGTCACAGTTTTCCTTAAAGAAAAAAAAAAAAATCTTTACATCAAAAGGAGATATTTGAGGTAGTCATAGGGACATTTCAAGCTTGCCATAGTCACAGCTGTACAGGTGCACAGCAAGGTGTGTTGTTGCCATATTTTGGTGCAGTTGCAGTTTTTCACTGGATTTATAATGGCACACCTTGAAATCAGAGCAGGTATTCTCACCTCCACCTCTGTGCCTTACTGTTAGTGTTGGTTCTGTGCACCTACCAAAATTAAACTGTAAACCATGATCACATCAGAGGGTAACCAAACCCTTTGATGAGCCTGATTAACCTTGGTAATGTGTCCACAGTGCAACAAGCATGTAAAAATGAAATGAGCTGCATGACAGGAGAGTTACATGTGTATAAGCCACAAATAACCACAGGTAGTTTCTGTTGCGTAGAAGTAAGCCATGAGAAGGAAGAAGAGTGGAACAGTATGGGCCCAGGGAACTGCAGTACGGCACTGAGGAGCTACCAAAACCTGGCAACGAGAGGTTTGGACTTCGGCAGCAGCCACTCTGTATAGTGAGCCTCTCGGAGCCCATTTTAAAATGAAACCTGTATCCTGCCTGTACCAGCAGCTGGACAACCAATCCTGGCACTCAAGGACATGTAAGTTCAGAGTGAAAAATTTTATTTGGAAATATTTAAGCTAAAATGTAAGTCCAGCTTCAGACTTTAAACATACTGTGAGTTTTCTGAAAGGCTGGGTTTTGTGTTCAGGGGAAGACTACCTGGCATTTTAAGAGGTTATACAAGGCACGGGAAATTTGAGTTCCAAAGGTGAGATTTTCAGAATGCTTTGAACATACGGAAAACGAGGTTATAATGTAATTTCTCTGTAGCTTCATCATACCCTGTAGTTCTTTGAATACTCTGAATATAGAGGCACATGCACTTAAGTAAATAATGTAAGACTATTAATACTTCTGTTAACCAGCTGAACTGATTAATGAAGTATTATATTTTGCAGTACAATATGCATTAATGCAAGCAAGTGGTGGTGCAGGACAGCACTCTACTCAGGAAGCATAGAGAGTCAGAGGAAGATGTGACTACCAGCAGCAGCAGCAGGTCAGCCTAGGCCAAGAGCAGCTCTGTGTGACTAGGAGGAGCAAAGACAAGCTTTGTCACAAGAGTGGTACTGACTGCTAAGGCAAAATCAAAGCAAAGTCAGTTCAACCTCTTTCTTCATCCTCCCAGCTCCCACTCCCACCATCTCTATCATTAGCCTTCCCTGTCTTATTTCTGCTTCTTAAGGAGGAAAATATGTTGGAAGTAGAAGGAGCTGAAGCAGCAGGAAGGTGTGTAAAGGGCATGGGGAAAGTTCTATTCAGACTTTACAGTGTGTGAAGGAAAGTAATAGATAAGCCTCTCCAAAGAAGGTGGCAAAATTAACTTACAGCCTGTAAGTAGAAATATTACCCATTTTTCAGTAAAAAACGTATTTTACATAAATGCATATATTCATGATCTCCGTATAGAGATGAAAATGTAGGTTGGTGCATTGTAGGAAAAAATATAATTAAGTAGTACTTTCCCATTACAAAGTTATGCGGTGTTTACTTCTGCATCAGTGAAAGGGATTTATTTTTTCCCTAGTGGATTTACTTTCCCTCCCTAAACCACATCCTCTTGTGTTTTCTGTGAAGTTTTGACAGGTAAATTTTCCTGCGAAAGCACAGGCTTCTTTGTTTCTGGTATGGATTGTGCCTACGACTCTCGTGGCCTCAATTCAGGAATAGAATTTTTTTAAATGTCTTTTTTTCATTACTACTCCTTTTTAAAGTGTGAGCTGTGGTAGTGGAATGGACGACATCAGAATTCAGGCTCCACCTGCACCAGCAAAGCTCCAGTGCATCCTAACACCTCTCCTTGAAGGCAGGGTGAAGACTAAAGCCAGGTACACCAGCAGGACACAGCACCATCCCTAAATGAGCAATGCCTGCACAGGGAGGCATTGAACCTAAATTGCAGTCCAGAACAGAGTGATCCCAAGCTCATCCCAGCAGCTGCCCCAGGGCCTGTGCCAGGTTGCTGCCCCCATGGAGCAGACCAGAGGGATAGCCACCCTCTTTTAGACCAAGGAGGCCAGGGCCAGAAAGCGCTGGAAGCCCTCACCCCAGCCAGTGCAGGACCACATTGCCATGCCACCTCCTCTCACCCCTCACCTGCTGCCTCACAGCAGGCAGGTAGAGGTGCCACGGCCAGAGGGAAGGTGACCACAGAATGGTGTGGTGGGGCAGATGCGTGGCACCCATGGGCTCCTCTCCTTCCCCTGCTGGGAGTGCTCACTCAGCATCTTT
>NW_010320997.1:24727-39278 GCF_000700745.2 Antrostomus carolinensis | reverse complement strand
CGCTGACAGCGGATTTGTTCCTTTGTAACCAAATGAGAGACACAGTCAATTTTGCAGTGTAAGTCCCTTGACCTCACGGCAAGGTGAACTGTTCCTGAGATGCCACAGTTTCTCTCCATTGATTACAAGGTGAGTATGGATGACTAGAGGAGATGTATTGTGTACATTGGGTAAGATCATTCCCACCCTTGGTGTCTATTCATTTGGCTATTCATCAACAAGAGCTCTTACAATACACTATTTTTCAGTCACTGCTCAATGAGCAATGGTGACTGCATGAGTCACTTAAACAACCACTAACACAAGTAGTGTACATTAGCAGGTGTCTTACTCATCCTGATTCCTCTAAGACCACAGGGTCACCTTAGGATTGTTGTGCTACACCTCTACTACAGCACTGGTAATAGCCCAAAGGATCAGTGTATTAATTTGAGGCTTTTACAGATATTTGCCCTAGGCACCATCACTTTATGCTACACTGACATGTAAGGGATGAAAAATTTCATGTATCAGTTATATTTCAACTGTAGTTTCCTTAATTTTGCTTCCAGCATCCAAACTTCAACTTCCTGTACAAGATGGATTTAGGGCACCTTCTATCACTAAAAAAGGATTAATAAATGTTAGTATTTGCTTTTTTGTATGGGTGTCGTGCCAAATGAGGCCAAGATCGGCATTCACTGAACCCCATATTAACATAAAATACTTGAAACATTTGTACTAAATATACTGAGGAATAAAAAAAAAAAACAAACACAAAAATGCAGGTGAAGTTATGAAATTGGTACTTTGTACTAAATATACTGAGGAATAAAAAAAACCAAACACAAAAATGCAGGTGAAGATATGAAATTGGTATATTCAGGGAAAAAAAATGCTGTAATTTCATCTTTAAAAACTCGTACAAGAATGTTCATTTTCAAGGAATTAAATAAAGTTAATGATCACTGTACAGAGGCTTACCAAGAACCTGATTAGGATCTTTTCCTGATTATTTTAGCTGTCTCAGCACAATTCGTTATACTTTTAACTTCTCATTTGTCTGTTAAAAAAATGGCTTCTCTATTCCTTACCCCACTCCAGTTCTCACAGATATTACCACCATATACATTTATACAAATGGTTTACTTGTGGTCTGTATATCACACATTTGCTACAGTTCTTCTGAGACTGAGGTGCTTACGTACCAAGACAACATTTGTTTCTAATTTAAGAGTGCCTTAGCCTGACTAGGACACATGATATCATAATCCCAAACTGTTTTACCCATAAGATTTTAATTAACTTACACTCTTTTATATATATGTTAACTATTGTCATCATTCACATGTAGATGCCATTTTAGTTTCATCTTACATAAGATAAAAGTGTTCATGAGTATTTTGAATGAGAACTGAATAAACATTGTCATCATTCATCCATTAAATGTTTGTTCCTTTGTTGTGTCTCCGTGACTCATGCCGAATTGTGTATTACTCCTCAATGACTTCTATGGCAACCCTTTGGCAACTTGTAGAAAGAAGCAATTTAAAAGTACATAAAATGTTTTGAAATATCTACAGTTCTGATTTTCTTAAAGTTTGTATCAAAATGGATGTCATTTATAAGCTATGAAGTGTAGTGTCCTGGCAAGGAATAGGCCTGAATTCGCTGCAGTTATCTCTATGTAGGTATGTATAATTTTAAAATCTGATAGGCTCTTCTGTTTTCCCTCTACATGTTTAAGGATCACCTGGGATTTTCCTCTACTCAGCAAGTTGGAATTAATTCACATGCACTTCAGTTTGGTTTGCATTGAAGAATCCAGAAAATCTAATTATTTTTTCAAGAGATTGTTTGAGCAGAGATTCATGAGACCTCATCCAGATATTTCTTGCAGAAGTTTTTAGAACCACCAGAAAACTTTTCTTTTAGGTGGACCAAGATTTGTAATCAATGCTTGACACTTACAAGCCTACTCAGTAAACCTGTCATTAGAGAGAACACCCCTGAATAGCTACAGGCAGCTTATTCAGTTTTAGTTAAAGTTTGGAAAAGGTATACTGATGGCTGCTGGTTTAGTGTTTTTGATTCTGGTTTAATTTCCCATTGCTGGTTTGTAGTCTTTCTCAATATTGCTGCAGGGCAGTATTTATATCTTGAAGCAGTTCTAAGAGCAAATTATTTTCATATCTACAAGAAAACTGCGTATGCAGGCGCAGTCAACTAAGTTGTACAGCAGAGGTATCTGTTTTGCTTCAAGATAAATATCTATTATATTTGACTTTGCCATTTTTTTTTCCCCAGCACCAGTTTTACAAGGGTTTTTGGTTCTTACTCTTTTGTCTTTTGGTACAAGAATATGAACCAAGAAACAGGAATTAGTTTTTTCTAGCCCACTCCAGTATGGAAACTAAAAAGTCCAGGCCAGGGCAGTGCTGTCCTGGCATGGAGCAGTACTCCACAAAGTCCATTTTCCAGAATAGTGGGGAACAGCAAAACACAGCAGGGCATGCTAGAGGCAGGTTGCAACAGGGAGTCCAGTGATTTCAGAATTTGGTTTAACTTAACATGTCTGAATTCTTCCTCAATCCTGGACTTGCTGAATTGTTTAATTACTGACTCTAGAGTAAGAACCCCACAGTTGTTCAGCCAGCATATGTCACTGTGGCTATATTTTCTCTGATGTTGTTACTCTTTCCTTTCAGGAAATGCCCTAAATACAACGTAAAATTCATGTGTCACTCATTTTCCATAGCAAATGTCTACTAAGTGACTTCTCCAAATCATTTACAGAGATCTTTGGCCTAATGTGTGGATTAAAAGTACAAAAGATAATTGTAATTAATTACAATACATTATTTATGCAGGAAGCTACACGTTCAGGAAAATTTGCCTGCCAAAATAATTAAATGCTTCTACTGTTATGCATTTCTAATTGAATATAATTTTCAGCATCTTAACATGTCTACAGTTCTTGACAAGTTGCAGCTGTACTTGTACTTACAATATAGAAAAATATACTACTTTAAAACTAGCTCAGCATTATGGCAGAAATTTTATTCTATTGTTTGATTCCTCAAGGTCAAGAACGCAAGAATTTGGGCTTTTTTCATTCCTAAATACTCTAAGGACCTTAAAAATATCTTGCCGATAAATCTCTCTCATCATGCTACTTCTTTAAAAAAAAATTAAATCAAACACTGAAACAATTAAATGCAGGGGATAACCCAATCCTCTCATTGCAAACTTAAAAAAGAATCTTCTTTTTGTAGAGCTTCCTAAGCAGAATACCCAACTTCCAAGGACAGCAAATTTCTCTGTTACAGTGACAATCCATCAGCAATGCCCATATTATCACACACTTTCTTTCTTTCCTCCTCTGCTCAGAAGCATGATACAAATGGCTTGTATTGTCTCAAGCTGTGTTTATGGCTCAAGCTGTGGCAGGAAAGAAAAGTTAGTTGTTATAACTTTTGGTTTGGGGGGTGGGGGTGGGGTTCTTTTATAAAAATCTTAGAATAGATCCAGGAGCAGTCATAGTTTAAACAGGTTTTCAATGGCACATCTTATTCTATTTGGGGAAGTGCTAAAACAATAGCAGAAAAAGCATGGAGTTTTTTGCTGTAGTGTATTGTTGCGGTTCAACCCCAGCCAGCAACTAAGCACCACACAGCTGCTTGCTGTCTCCCTCACCCCAGTGAGATGGGGGTGAGAATTGGAAGGGTAAAAGTGGCAAAACTCATGGGCTGAAATAAAGGTAGTTTAATAGGTAAAACAAAAGCTGCATGTGCAAGCAAAGCAAAACAAGGAATTGATTCCCTGCTTCCCAACAACAGGCAGCTGTTCAGCCATCTCCAGCAAAGCAGGGCTCTATCATGCGTAATGGTTACTTGGGAAGTCAAACACCATCACTCCAAACATCCCCACTTCCTTCTTCTTCCGCCCCAAATTTATATGCTGAGCATGACATCATAGAGCATGAAATATCCCTTTGGTCAGTTGGGGTCAGCTTTCCTGGCTGTGTCCCTTCCCAAATTCTTGCCCACCTCCAGCTAGTGGGGTGGTATGAGAAGCAGAAAAGGCCTTGACTTAGTGTAAACACTGCTCAGCAATAATAAAAACATCCCTGTGTTATCAACACTGTTTCCAGCAAAAAATCAAAACATACCAGCTACTATGAAGAAAATTAACTCCATCTTAGCCAAAAACAGCACATGTATGCAGATCTTTGCTGTTACAGTATAGCTCTCATGTCTGTTCTATACATCACTGTACTTTGATGCATTATGCATGTATAGAATGACAAATTTGAGAATACACCTACGGTGCTCTCTCAGTTAGGTTACTTCAGTAAAGCACTATTTCCTACATTGTTTCAGTGGCTGGCCTATTATTGAACTAGTAGCCCAAACAACTCATATACACTAGATATGGTAATATAAACCCCGTGAAGTTCACTGGAGGCAGAAGTCTTTCTAATTTGGACACTCTCTTTTTACCCTGAAGAATCCACTCTTGGTGGTAGGAACATTTAGCCACTTGGGAGCTCACTGCCAGGAGAGAAGCATGACAGAAGGCATATGGTAACTATACCTACCTTGTAGCTCAGCAATCAAGTTAGTCCGCTTTCTTGGGAAGTCAGAGACCTGGCTTGTAGGCCCCACACAACCTAAAAGTATGTCAAGCTACACCTTCCACCCGGAAGATAATTCTTCTATCTACCCATGAGGTATCTTCAGTGCTCTGGAGCACTCATCCTAAACTTGATGCACTGCGCAGCTGGGGATTTGAGAGTGAAGCTCCCTGACTGAGAAACAGGAAGAGCAAGTTTCTCAGTACTGAATTCCCATCTTTATTCTCAGATCTTTCAGTCATCATCTGTACAATAAAAAGAAGTTGCAGGATACCTCTAATTATTCTCTTTCATCATTCCAATTTGTTAAGTCACTACTGAATGGCTAGCTAACTAACTGGGGAAATAAAAACCTAGCCCATAGCAAAAACCTCCCAAGAAGCAGAATGAATATCCCACCCACACAGCACTCAGCTGCAGCATGGGTGCACTACCAGTAGTGCCTCAGACACCTAGTTTCAACCTAAGACAAGCCACATTTAGAGCAGTCCTCTATGCTGTTTTATTCAAGGTTAGATTGAAATACCTCAGCTGATGCTGCAGTCATGTAAAATCAAGTTCATCTAGAATTTTGCAGCAGAAATTATAGAGCTTTTGTTTTAGAGATGGCTTCCCCAGATTTGGTGGTTCTGTCTATAGTCTTGATTCAGTAAATACGCTTAATAGAAGACTACTAATTTTAAGTATTTATAGTGTAACTTAATGCCAAAAGTGTGTACATATTTAAATAATATGATGAACTGAGCATGTATTTACAGCATATGCTATGAATTATGCTACAAAATATGTTTACAGTAACTCTCTCTTTTTACAGAACATTTGCAATTCAAAGGTGCTTATTACCTCTTTCCATCATTTGAGGTCATAAGACAAATATAAAATGTTTGTTCCCTTCTGAGTATTTTGAGCTGAGTATTTCTGTCATACTGGTCTCGTCTCATATTTTTTCCTTCATTTCTGCTGCAACACAATGAGTTAAACATTCTCAGACAGTATGTCCACAGAAAAATATCATTCTTTAGCAGATTTTTTAAAGTGTTCTCCTAAGGTCATCTTAATAATTCTTCATCTACAATGTGGACATTCACATGATGTTCAACATTCCTCTGAGAGACCACAATTTAAGCTCTCTCATTTGTTCCTCTCTGCCCTTTTGAAGTATTTATCTTGTACAGTCATGCAGGAAGTTTGAACGTATGTGATATTTTAGTAATCTCAGGAGAATGCATAACATAAAATTCATACTCTGCAGAACTGCACTTGGAAGATAGAGAACCTAAAACTTTTCAATCAGTATCTTGCTGTTTATTTTATGGCAATGCAACGATTTGCATTTAAAGTAAACATGGAAACATTTTTATATTATTGCTGTCACTGAAATTGGGAATGAGCTTCTTCACACCAATGTAGTCTAAGAAGTAGGCATTCTTTACTGTGGCACCAGATGCACGGGGGATCTTTCCACCTATCGTGCATACCAACTTGTCTGTCTACAAAAGCTTTATACTATCTAAACATGCATATTCATTACATTTCCAATAAATTATTAGCATATTCATTACATTTCCAATAGCTCATTAATATATGTAAATGTCCTCTTTGCATGTGCACTGAAGTCCTTTTGATGTTCTTCAGGGGTCCTCTGGTGGTCATTGAAACTTTTGTCACGGTGCCCTTCAATTGAACTTTTCTTTTGTGCATGCTTAGTTCATCTTTTGGCTTGTTTACAACACTTCTATCTCCACAAAACTGGTTTATTCTAGTATCACTACTTTATCTACCCTATTGCTAGGATTCGGCACCTCAAATCTACTACAAACTTGACTAAGCCTAGCTGATACGTAACTGTCTTTTAACGTTACATTGTTTAAGCAGAAGGGTATGTTCTTTCAGAATGGTATCATTGCTGATCTTCATAGCTGAACACCATTCTTCTATCTAAATTCTGCTGATGCACTCATCATCCAGTTACACAGCGCAGGGAAGAGGACCCAACAGCAGGACACAATTGCTCAGCCTAGGAAAGGTCATTGGGGTTGTATACTGGACAAAGGAGAAGCTTCATGCTGTTTCTGCAACTGGTGACCAGTTGCCATATGAAAAAACATAATAAAGATATAAAATTCTTGATAAACATATGCAGACAGTCTTTTTTTTTTTTTTAAGCAAAATTCATACCTTCTAAGGTATTTTAACCTGCCTCTTTTAAGAAGATATTTTCAGTTAGTTAAAATGAAATCCAATTTTATCACAAGATTTATTCTTAATACTTGGCTAATATAAACTATTTCTGTCATATCTCCTTGTACAGCCTGAGCGGCTCAGACATAACCACAAAAAAAATCCCTTTTGGAGACTAATTTATAATCTCATCTAGTGTGTGCATATACATCTGTCAAAAGAAATTTGTCACCTGATTACCAGGTTTCAACTACAGACTAAGGGTCAAGTATTCAGCTCTATCTTGAAAGCTCCAGACATATTTATATATTAGCATTATTTTGATAGAAATTTTATATACTATGAAGCCAAAAACACAAGGAAGGCATTTGAAGGGAAGGTGATAAAAAAACAGGTGATTACATTATAACTTTGGCAGCAGGAAGAGATTCTCTAACTAAACAATGACATAGCAATTTATGAAACTGAGTTGTCTCAAGGCTTCTCAATAGTGTGGGCAAAACTTCACACTTCAAAAATGAGGGACCAGGATGAGGATGCTTATGTCATTGTAAGGAGAGGTAAAGGAAATATAGAAGGGCAGGAATAGGAGCTAGGAGCAGGCATGGATATAATGCCCTTGAAAGTTGGACTGGATGACTATAGAGAATCCCCCTTCTCAGCTCCAGTGGGTTTCCTCAATTTCCCATCCTACCTCCTCCTTGGTAGCTGGGAGAACCAGTAAAGTAAAAGTAAAAATGGTTTTGTGACAATTACAGTAAATGCTGGTCATGTGGGGAAAAAAAACAAAACAAAACAAAACAAAAAACAAACCAACCAAGCAACCAAACAAACAAAAAAACCCAGTCAAATCTCAAAGGTTATATAAGAAAACAAGTTAGGAAATCTACATTATGAAGTATTCCCAGGGAAACAGAATATCTCTTGGTCCTGTCCCACTCCCACTGAACTCAAATGACAAAATTCCCACAGGTTTCACAGGAAACACTACCAGAGCCCATTTTATGAGGCAAGTGAGTGTGCTGTATCGAAATCCAATGATTCATTTCCAAATATAACTTAAAAAATGAGTTCTGCTATTTCAGATTTTAAGGTTATATAAATATTAAAAAAGTTGACAGTAAGGGATTATTGAAAAGATTTGGATGTGGAGAATAAAATAATTAAATGACCATGTAATTTTACTCATACACTCAGGAGAAAACAAATATATCAGTGTTGTAATTATTAAAAGACACAAGAAGTATCAGATATATCTTGTTAGTATAGCCAGTGTACAATAAAATGCTACTCTTTCTTTTTCGATAACACAATTAGTCAATATCTGAAACAAATAATGCCTTCAGAGAACTTTCTAGCAATAGTGGAAGGTCATTTGGGATTTGTACAATGTGGAGAGACTAGAGTCTCACTGATTGTTGGGGTTTTTTTACCCCAGAACCTAGTGAAAAAAATCACTTTCGAATACATAGATTTTCTATGAAACAATTTTATGACAAAATAGCTGCCTTTGCCTAGCCTTAGCCAAGCTGCTGACCTTGGCCTCTGAATGCCAAAGGTTTTATACCACAAATGAGAACAGCAATACTGAAGCTTATTTTATCTCACACTTCCCTACCAAAAACTGACTGATTAAATTGCATTCCAAAATATGAGTGTGGTTTAGTTTTCAGAATTTATTCTGAGTTTTGGGAAATTAAATTCTTTTTAAAAACAATCTGAAGAGCCAAAAAAACCCTGTTTATGTCAGCTAAAATGAAGATTATCTGATTCAGAGTAAAGGAAGAGTAGATTATGTACATATATTCACTTTCTTATTCTGAAGGATGTTTGACCCTCAAGAGAGAGGAATGTAGCAGATAAGTACATGTCTATTCCTCCTCCTCCCTTATATTTTTTATGAGGAGGACAGGAGGGGGCTCTTTTTCTCCCCCTTCTCTTGAAGCAAGCAGTTCTTTTGTCTTCCCTGCCCCTAAAGAAATGCATGCCTTCTAGTAAAGTACACAGTCTTACACAAAAATATCTTAGCAGACTGATACCTATAAATTGCTGCTAGCTTATGTTGAAAGCAACAGTTGAAGGAAACATGTATTTTTCTACCCGAAAACTCAACTATCAAGTGGATCCACTGGAGTCAACAAGGAATTTTTTTCATTGGGGCCATCTGGACTTGGAGGAAACAAGCAAAATCTGATGGAATCTTATGTTCACAAGGGACTTATACTTTACTCTAAAATTTAAACTCTCAGTGTTTAAATGAGCTAGATTTTTGGGGAAAATGCTCTTTCATCCCCAGGCTATAGGATTTTCTTGATAATCTCTTTGTCTTTCCTGTTAAAACATTCATAGGCAAGCCTCACTTTTCTTCTATAAGTAGAAATAGCTAAAGTAATAATGAATAATAACCTGATCAGGGTTCTGCCAGCAAGCCTGGATTGCATGAGCCTTTCATACAGCGATTAGGAGTTCTGACTCTTTCCTTTGATCTCCAGTCTTGCCCTTGGCAGTTGAAAAATTGCCAAATGGACCTTGACAACACTTCACATCCACTCTGTGCTCATCTGCTCAGGCTTCTGTGAAACTATGCTGTAACTAAATCTGTCTCCATCAACAATCTGAAGAGATTTTGTTAGGCTGTGGGGCAGGGTGAAACATTTCTGACTTCTGATCCATTTAAATAATGACTACAGGTTGAAATTAGAAGTCTCAAGGATTTACCTTTCTCTTGCTTATACAGAATCTCAGATTGACCATAAAATGAAAGAAAATACATCAGATACAAATAAAAATTAATATAAGAGCAATAAATAAAAGGAATATACAGAAAAATAGTATCAAATCTTAGTTCTGCTTAAGTTAAAAGCAAAACATCTAGATATTTTGCAATTGAGCTCAATTGATTAAAAAACTGTGAGTGAAAATATATTTTCTAAATCTGTATATTTGTAAATTTTTATTTTATTGCAAATGTTTGCAATAATTTTTCTTGGAATGAACAGCTAAACAAAAGAAAATTAATTACAGTAGGTGACTGTAACCTGAGCAATAAATTGCTATTTTCTGATATAACTTTAGCTTCATTAAGTGACCATCTCAAATAGTAGGGTATGTCATACACATCCATTTTGATCTTTATCAAAGACCATAGTTTTCTTAGCCTTTTTTTTTTTTCTCTGTCTCTCTTTTTTCCTTACAAGGACAGAAAGTTGTTTGGAAAGAAACAAGAAATATTTGTAGTACTGATAGGATAGAGTATTAGTTTTAATTTAATTATGAATAATGTTTTGTCTGTGTTCAGTCTTCCTGAGTGCTATCAGTGTGCCCCTGTAAGTAGTTTATTTCCTTGAACGTAGTTTTGCAAAAAGAAGTATTTTATACTTTTACTTTGTCCTTATACTATAAGATGGTATATATATTTATTGCTTCAACTTTGAACATAGAATCTCTTATAGCTACAGTGAACTCATTACTCTGGAATAGAACAACTGTTCAATACAGATCTCAAAATTAGGATTTTATGTAATCTGAGTAGAAAATTTTTAATTGGCTTTTTCCATGGACTTTTATTAAGGAGACAACACATTATTTTGAAAATTTTCATTACTTCCACATGCTTGTCATCTCCAGGCTGCATTACTATAAGCCATTATACCTCTGGCTCTAGCTGTGAGCAGGACAGAACTCCAGCTGGGTGGAATGGGACAGCCAACTCCTCAGTTAGGTAAGTCACAATCTTTTGCTTGTATCTCTAATTCATCTGCCAGCTCCTAAGCACTTCCCATTCCCAGCTCAAGAAGTTGCATCGCTCAGCTTCCTAACAAATTAAAAATGTATCAACATTTTGCATCCAGCAATAATACTTCCAGATCTGCAGCACATTTCAGGATTTCAGAATGGAATGATACCTACTTTTTGAGGGGATTTCTTTTGAGGCAATAGAGGGTGGGGAGGAGGGGATGTGTTATAATGAATCAGAGAGTACTTTTCTTCCTCTTCATTTAATAAGCAATAATTTTACAATTGTCACACTTGTCTTGCCTGTGGGGGATAGGGCTTAAAATTCTGTTCTTTCTGATTCAGATTATAAAGTTAGTTCCCCAGTTTCTCAGGCTACACACATAATTTTTTTTGTGAGGGATATTGATCATAGGACCCTGAGATGTAAGGAATACAGATTTGTGTCCTTGTTTGAAATCATTCAACCTAGACTTAAACTTGGGACTCCTATTTTGTAGTTAAATGCTTTTACTACAAGGCTATGAGCTGTAGGTTATGAGCATTTAATCAGTATTTCTCAGTCAGATCTAGACAGGACCTAGGTTCATCAATGGCTGTACCTTCCTCTATGATCCATAACAGCAAAAGGGAAGTACAGTTAACTACAGTAAACATAAAATACTTGAACAAATTCTTCTTCTATAACTGCTCATAAGATGTGGAATTTCCACAGTGTATTCAAATAACTAAATTCCTTAATAAGTCTTTTCTACCATGGTTTTCTCCTGTGCTTGAAAGAGTTCTGCCTTAAATTACTGTGTATTCCAGCTTTTTGCAACCTTCAGGAAGTCCGGCTCCTGATGTTTGCTATGCTAACTGGATTTATCTATGGCTGTTTCTGTGCCATCATGACTGGATCTACAGAAAAACTCTGTAAGGGAAAGATAAGTAAATTCCTCAAGCAAAAATCCTAGAGATTTGATTCTGTGAAGGACATTCAACAGTGTCAGAGGATAAGTCTCAGCTCCTATAATATTTTAGGTCTTTCACCTTATGTTTTACTCTCCCATGAATTTTACTGCTCATTTCCCTGCAACTGATATTAGCAATATAAGTAAAATTATGCAGAATGAGAAATTAATATCCTGGTGAAATAAATACAATTTAGAACCTGCCATCTCTCCTGCCTCATCTGGAGCCTAAATAATTTCTTTAACTGGGTAATAAAAGTTGCATTCCAAGGGCTATGGAAAATATTAAACTCACTTCTTTATCAACAGAGCATCTTGATAAGGAAATGGAATAACTTCTATAAAATCAAACATGAAAGAACTCTAAAAAAAAGCTGAATTTCTGATAATGCGAAGTTCATTGTGGGTGGTTAATTATGGACAGTGGATTCTCTTTCTACATTTTGTTCTTTTTTATTGGAAGCTTGCTGAGTGAATTGTAAATATAATAGAGAGAAATGGCTTTCATGTACCCTGGCATGTAGCATTTTTTTTTGCAGGAATGATTAAAATGATGCAAATTGAACCCACAGATTTTCTGTGTTTTGGAGAAAGCAGTTATTTTAATAGGTGCTTTTTGTTTGTTTCCTTATTTGTTTTTCAAATCTGGGGTTATGGCTTAATTCAGAGACTCTGCAAGTATTTAACATTTTCCCACATTTGTCTTGAAGTAAAGAAGAAAAGTCCCTTTTCTGTATTTCTCCCCCTTGGATAAGTATACATATCCTGTGGAGTTCAACTAGAGAAAGAATAAATGAGATGTTTTTAAAAAGTGTGTAATGAGATGACTGTAACATTTCAGTATGGATAATGAGTTCTCTAGTCTTCCTGCCATGGGCATACCCATTCTTACCTGTCGCCATGAGCAGACTCGATTCCATACTGACATTTCAACCCAGATATTTTGAAAAGGCAGGGGTTAATCTAGAGTATAAGGGGTTATTTTATGGTGATTACCAGGTGTGATAAATTGTGTTGAGAGGTTCAGCTGATTTGATAATCAGCATTTCTTGAAAAGAAAGATTTCACATTCAGAAGATGCTTACATTTCTTGAAATTAGAGTAAAATTTAAAAAATATTCAGTGTTCACACACACCACGCACCCCCTCCCCAAAAGGATGAAATACTTCTGGTTCCTGCATTGTTCTGCAGGTTGACAGCTTTCTGGAATCTATGTTTAGTCTCCTAATTGAAACCCCACAAACCCAGCTAACAGCAGCCCCTACCATCCCCAGTCTGGGGTAGACGCAGTTCTTTTTGCCCCAGATAAGGAGAGCCAGATCTCCTGGGACCCCAATACCCAAATTCACCTGCTGAGAATTCTTTGAGTGGCATTAGATTTGCTAAAAGTTGGTGAACCTGAAGATATTTTGAATAAAACATTTCAAGTGAGCCAGTTTTCAAAAATGAAGCATGTTTTTTTTAAGAAAACCTTTAACCAACTCAAATAGTAAAAACGGATTTATTGATATATCATGTTGCTTACATACTTATGCCATGGTATGGAAAGTAAGAATGTACATCTGAAAATTAGATTTTTTTCAATTATACTGTGATGTTCATGGTAGTGATAGAAGTTCATTTTGGGGTCTTGTACTCCTGCCAACACACAGCATGCTTGACCTGCAATGCCCTTGCTATTCCAGTCCTAAGCCTTCCCTGAACAAACTCTGACAGTCATGCAAAATATGGTACTGTGGATCTGTAGCCAGTTAACAGAAAAGTAACATCAAGGTGTTAATTTCCCACTTGTGACCTGAAACAATTCTCCAGATAAGACAGCTGAGAGAGGCAACCCAGTGTTCCCCAACCCATAACAACATTGTCTAAGAATTGGTGTTCAGCTGGCTGTAATTTTGAAGTGAATACTCAAAAAATGTGATTCGCTGATAAAACTAAATCTGGGATAGCCTTCACAGCATGAATAAATAGAGTCAAAATAGGACAATAAATTTTGATTAGCTGGCTGTCCCTTCCATGTAGCAGAAAAAGTCAGGCATGTGCTTTGATGCAGTTGCTACACACGTCTATTACAGTGACAAGGAAAATCTAATTTTATTTTTGATGGGCACTAGTACAGTCCTTGGAAGATCATATGATCTTAACATCAGCTTAAGCATTTCAAGGAGGGGCCATCTAAAGTCATGGTGTGTGGGAGCTTGCTATGCAATGTGGAGGGGCCAGCTCTCACCTGCCACACCGCAGCTGGCAGCAGCAGAGGGGCAGGTGACAGCTCCAGATCTTTACAGCCAACCAGCAACTGTCAGAGCTTGGATTTAAATGAGAGGGGTGGAAATATTGTTTCTGACAGCTGGAGTTTCCCAGTGCATTGCAGCGATTATGCAGACTGATAATTCTGGTGGAAAAGCAGACAGGTATCAAAAAAAACCCTGCAAACAGAAGTGCCAATTTATTTTATAAGATCTATTTCCAATAATTATTTAGGAAAAAAATAATTAAGTAGGTGCAGTTATCTTAGCATTTAAAACACTGTCTTGTTTTTTTCATCTATGTCTACTATATTATAATATTTATAAAAAAGAATGGCCAAGACGTTAATGGAGGAACTATTGTATACTGAGTAACAAAAATAGAGAATTAAGTAGAGTGTATAAACTTGTAAGAGAAAAAGGTAAGATTTATTCATTTTTCAGAATCCTTTTATCCCCAGGAGCTGAAGTAATGATAAAACAAAGAACAAAACTGAGAAATAGTGCTCATAGGCTTCAAGTCAATATACCCAGTTATTAAATTTGCATTAGCCAACTATGTACATGACATACTTTTACAGCTTGACAGCATGGCATGCTCCTGGCATATCTCACAAACTCAAACTCATTAATATTGTTTTTCATTCATCTTAATTCCAGGAGATATATAAAAGTGTACAGTGAGTTAAAAATCTCCATGTGGAATATTATTATATCAGAAAATGCTACACAGTATATTTTGATGAGATACCATTTGCAATATAAGAACTCAAGGTAGTCCCACAAGCTGGAATTTTTTCTGTGTTGCATGTTTCAG
>NW_010320997.1:0-24717 GCF_000700745.2 Antrostomus carolinensis | reverse complement strand
CATATTTGATTTTAGTTATATTTTGGATAATATCTTATATAATATAATATTACGTTGAGTGCTGATTCAAAACACTTTTTAGATGTTTGACTAACTCAAAAATAATTTTGAAATTTTGTTTCATATAAATTCATTTTTATTTTTCTAAACAGAAAAAAAAAATTAAATTGTCAAAAGTCTGTAGAAGTTCAAATCTTCTACTCATAATCTTGTATTTGCAGCAAAAATTTACTTGTTAAGTTATAAAACAGAATACTATGTTGTCTTTTTGCCTTATTCTTTCTGAATAAGGCAAAAAAATATTTGACAGAGATACCTAAACTCTACACTTTTCGCAGTTGTTATGAGTATATCCTAGTGATTATATATCATAATAATTAATTGCAGGCTGTGTTCAAACTGCAACAGAAGCAAAAATCACTCAGATGTCTGATGGATAAGGCACTTTAAGTAAAATTTTCCAAAGCATTGTATTGGAGCAATTTTAGGGTTTTTTTATTGGTCTGAGCCATATTTCTAACAGAAACAGCTTAATTGCTACACTTTAATTATTTTACTTTAAAATAGAAGTCTTTTCCGAGGAAAATTTTTTGTAGAAATTTCTTTTTGCAAGAACAAAATTACATGCAAATCATAGAAACCTATGCCATCTGACCATCACATTGCTCAAGTATTCAACAGCCTAATTCAGTCCACAACAGGATCTCTCCATTAGATGTAGAGGACCTAAATAGGATTTAGGCAGATATGAGATGACTAAAACAAACAAAAAAATCCCCTCATGCTCACACCCGATGGTGTCTAATCCTGAAGGCTGTTAAGATCAGTTGGTTCCTCCCTGTTTGATTTTAAAGATCTCTAAGCCCTTAAAATTTTGTTTCAGTGCATGCCCAGTGCTTCCCCAGCCCCAGGAGATACTTATCTCCTGTCTAAGCCTGAAAAAGATCCAGAAAAGAGGCATTTCTCTGCCAGGCTCCTTCAGGGTCTGACACAAGCTGACAGGACCTCGCAAAAATGTGGTGGCTGCTTTCTTTCCAAATGCAGCTGAGGGGGCAGGTAGTAGCCATAGAGATTCAAGTATTCAACCAGGAAACAGGCATCTGGATTGAGCTCTCTCCTTTGCCTGGGGGATTCAAACCCACATCACCTACCTCCCAGAAGAGTCATGTATGAACGAAGCTGTAGGTTATTTGAGGAAATAGAAGCAAAGCAAGTATGTGAAGGGGTGCTCTTTGCATATTCTGCCTGCATTTTACCTCTGTGGGTTAAAAACAGAAGTCATACGGATTTACAGGTTCCTAGTTGGGCATCCATCTGAACACAGAGAGCCTGTGTCATGTTTGATTTAAAGTACAGAAACTTATTTGCAGACAGGACCCAGAAAATCCTCCAGGACTGTTCAAGTCCTGGTCATCAGTGTATGGCACCAAGTCACTCTTTCACTTGCCTTATGAATTTCAATGCTGACACAGGAAAGGGACAGCAAAATGGGATCTAACCATGCATAATAATAATTGTTCAGTGAATGTGGGGCCTTGCTGTCATATAATGAAGCTTTATGGCTTTGAACCTATCCTGCTAAAGAGAATGTTGAACCCAAGTGGGGGACACTTTTAACAGTGTAACAGAGGTGTAAAAGTCAAGTAACTAATCAATCTCCCTTCTTTCTCTTTCTCTCCTTTTTTTTTTTTTTCTTTTTGTTTGTATGTACTCATCTGGACATTCTGAAAATAAAGTATCCTTCTGCAGCCCTTACTCTTCATTTGCAAACCACTACTTCAAATGTACTGTTCCTCAGTGTGCTGTGCAGAATCCTTTTTGGATTCCACTCTGAAACAGCTAATTCTCTTCTTCCTTTTCATTGGAAGCCTAAGTGCCTCAGTCAAAACTTAGTTTCCACCAGGAAAAAATGCCTAAAATATAATTAAACGTACATATTTTATGTATTAAACATAATTAAATATTAAATGCAAAGATTCCAGAAATGGAAAGAACCTGGCTTAATGCTCAAAGCATGTAAAGTAATTAGAAAAAAAACCTCAAAATATTTTTTTACATTTAAGCTAAATATTTGTGATGTTAAAAGCTTTGCATTACTTTCTAAATTAGATAACTTCCTCACTAGGCTTGCTTTCTTGATGCCATCATTACTAGAAATAACTTGTAAGAGAAATCTGGATGCAGCACATCCAGCCAGTTACACTCAAATGGCTGGTTAGAATGAAAGTGAGATGCCATTTGAAATTGCATGATTATAGCTTTTTTCCTCCACATCTACTCATTCACAGTAGTATTATACAGTTTCATTCTGTGAATCTTTGTCTATCTCATATCAAGATTACTCTCTTGATTGTTTGCAGATCAGAGATTTCAGAGCAGCAAAGAGGGAGTCTGAAGGAATGCTTTGATTTAAATATACCATCACCAATTCTGTTAACATTTTCCCTGCTTCATGGTATCACATAATTGGGAAAGTCATCAAAGGAGGAAAAAAGCATAAGATTGTAATAAGTCTAATAGTTAAAAAAGTTCTACATAATTTAGCACCGGAAGGCTGAATTAATTTCAGTGGTACAATATAACAATGGACAACAATATGTGCATACATGTATATAGGTATATAAATGAACATACAGGTACATTAACATATAAGAACTTATTCCTTTCAGAGAAATATAACAAAAAGGATAGTGACAAACACACTTGCATTAACATGAAAGACAATTTCCTTTTTTCCTTCATGCACTGCTTGTTTCTGTATCTTCAGATCCTTAAATAAAGTCTGAACAGTTAGCTTCATATAGACAACATTTTGGTCAACCCCCATGTTTATACTGAATCTTGACTTTTGTCTTACCTTGTATAAGTGCCATCATATACCTTTGGATAGTTGTTTCACTGAAAAATAACATTTAAAAGGAATGAACAATAACCAAAGGTATTTGTAGAGCCTACTGCTAGGCAGAATGGTATCATTAAATCATTTATTGTTTAGCCTATTTTATTGGAAAACCTATAGGTGAAATAATTTACAAGGGAAGAACCTGAACATTCCCTGACATGCATTCTGAGTCTATTTCTCATAGCTTAGGAATTTTAAACTGTAGGGGAACCTGGCCAAACAATATAACATAATTGTGATTTATATTTATATAGGCAAAGTGCAAGCTAGTAGATTTGAAGACTATAATCATAGTAGCTGCTATTTAGGAGCAACCCATGCCAAATGTTTAAAGGGACTTAAGAACTAGAATTACAGTAAGGTATGAGTTAATTAAAACAAAGAAGCAAACAAACAAACAAAAAGAGAGAGAGCAAAAATAACATGACACCCAGAATCCTGATTTCAGTTCAGTGGTTCTACATCTTCTCTAGATACACAAGATTAGCTATCACAGAATCACAGAATTCCAGGTTGAAAGGGACCTCAAGGATCATCTGGGACAACCTTTCTTGGTAAAAGCACAGTCTAGACAAGATGGCCCAGCACCCTGTCCAGCTGAATCTTAAAAGTACCCAGTGTTGGTGAATCCACTACTTCCCTGGGGAGATTATTCCAATGACTGATTGTTCTTATTGTGAACAATTTTCTTCTTCTCTCATTGTGAAAAATTTCCTCTTGTGTCCAATCAGAATCTCCCCAGGAGTAACTTGTACCCATCACCCTTCATCTTTTCCATGTGACTCCTTATGAAAAGGGAGTCTCCATCTTCTTTGTAGCAGCCCTTTAAGTACTGGAACATGGTGATGAGGTCTCTCCTAAGTCTTCTTTTCTGAAGGCTGAACAAACTCAGTTCTCTCAGCCTTTACTCATATAAAAATCTTGATTTTGTTCCCAGTTCTGCAAATTATTCCCAGATGGGACTAATGTTAGAAATTGACAAAATGGAAAAAAAAAAAAATATATATATATATATTTTCCTTAACTTGTTCTGTTAAAATTTCAGTGACCTCTAAATTCTCTAAGGTTTCTCGGAGATGCAGCAGAGTTCACAGGCTGAGAAGAGACAGTTAAAGCAGTTTGAAATACTTGGACTTTAGCAAAGCATTTGACACTGTTTCCCACAGCCTCCTTCTAGACAAACTGGCAAGATACAGACTGGATGGGTGATCGGTGAGATGCGTAGGAAATTGGCTCACAGGTTGCTCTCAGAGGGTGGCAATCAATGGCTTTTACTCAGGCTGGCAGCCTGTCACACACAGGGGTCCCTGTGATATTGGTCCCCGCACAGTTCAACATACTCATAAATGATCTAGACAATGGAATTGAAAGCACCCTTACCAAGCTTGCTGATGACACTAGCATGATTGGTGTCTTTAATACTTAAGGAAGTTTAATTTCTTATTGTAAATGTTCTACAGAGTACTTTTTATGTTGTCTTTATGTCCAGCCACTTCTTTTGATATCATAACTCTATCACTCCTAAGGAATAGTCTTGTTACCCACATTTAGTCTGCATTAACTTTCTGATTTTGATATTGTATGCAATCTGCTCAGCAGTGGTGAAGAAAAGGAGGAACAAAGAGAGCAGCACTGTTGGATTTTTTTCACAAGTATTGTCTGATGGCCTTGTACTAGGGCTTAATATTTCATCTGAATTTGAAATTATGGACCCAGTTTTCTTATATAGTTATCTATGAGGATTGGATTCTTTGATGTCTAATTAGGAATGAAAGAAGATTTTGGGGAAATTTTCTTCTGTGCAAGTTTTATATTTTCAAAAAGCTTGTATTTCTATCAACATTACACTTTTAAAGCTTCTGTTTCTCTTTATTTGGTATCCACAACTGGATTCAAAAGAAGAGAATGTGCCTCCACAAGCACTCACACATTAAGTATGACTGTATAGAACTTTTTTTTCTTGAGGAAGTTGAGAAAGTTGTTCTCATTGTTTGGAGTGACAGTAGAAGAAATAAAGACCTTTTTTATTAGTTTCATTGTTAAATGTATATTCTTTTATAAAGTAGATCATTTTTAAAAATGTTGTTTATCCTTAAATGTTGCCAGAAGTCAAACTCAAGTCTTCAAAAAGGTGTTATGTCTGATTGGAAATGTATACTACATAAGAAGCCGATTTATTTAATTTTATGGGTAGCCTGGAGAGTTCACCTAGTGAGAATCACTTCTCACCATGCAAGACCTGTAAATTGCATTTGAAATGAATATTTCTGATTAAAATTGGCACTTCTGAGCCTCCTGTTGACTAACCTCAGTTTGCTTGAGCAGTAATCTCATTTCAGCCGAGAATGCCTTCAGCACATGTGCTTTCAGTTCTGTATTCCACGCCGCTCTGATTTTTTCAGGATGAATCTCACTTATCCCAGACATAGACACCAGGCTATGGAGGTGCCTTGAGTATTTTCCCTGACATTTGTGCAAGTGCTGTGCTGAAATAGTCGGCAGTGTAGCAGCAGAAAATTTCCACTTTCCACTCAGTGTTTCTTACAATCCTTCTGATCACCTGCTGTTCTACTACTGCCTTGTGATCACTGACCATCTGGACTTCCCAGTGCCATCCTTACTATTTTATCTTGTGACATCATTCTGATACATTTCTACATTTTCCTAGATGTGTTATAAGACACAGCAGCAGCCAAGCACAGAGCTCAGAGCCATACTTCTCATTCTGTGAATGTAAACCCATTTCTGTTCCAAACCAGTACAAATACTCAAAACGAAAGGGGAAAAAAAACCCAAACCCAACAACAACAAAAAAACAAAACCCCAAACAAACCAGGTTTTAATCAGTTTTTAGTCAGTTTTAAAATTTTGTAAGTTTGTATGACATCTGCCTTCAGCTTCTAAAGTGGGATATTTTTTGACTGGAAAAATTCATATTTTTACTTTTGAAAATGTTGACATATTCCTTTGAAAACTACTTTGATTGCCTCCAGAAAATAAAACAAATAACATTTCTTCCTTTTCTTGGTAGAAACAATCACTCCTCCAAAGTGAAGAACATGAAATTTGGCAAAGAATTTTTTTTTTTTTTAAGTTTCCCTCTTCCAGGTGTTTGTTTTTTAATCTTTAATATGTTTTGTTTCACCATAAGAACTGTAGCTGACCTTATGCCATTGAGTAATCATAATATCCTCTCAGAAACATTTCTAGTATTATCATTTTCTGACCTGAGACACCAACAGAATTTTCATTGTGATTCTAAAGCAACACTGTCCTTTAATCAATATTATACTTGGGATTGTCTGGAAAAGCAGAGAAGTAATACTGATAAAAGCTTACTGAGTGATGGATAACAGTATTTGTTCTCCAAGAGAACAGAGTTTGGCTACAAAATGGTTCTTCAATAGGACAAAAACATACTAGGTATACAGCAGCTGCTTCTACTACTTTAGCATAGAGGTGCAATTAAATTACTAAATGAAACACATTTCCATGACCATTTTCCTAAAACCCAATAGCAGTAAGCTACAGCTAACTGAAGCAACTCTGTTGATAATTAGTTGGCATAAACAAGAGAACTATGCCAAGCCCTGGTGGTGTGAACTAGAGATTTATTCAGGTGGCTTCCTCTCAAGAGCAACCTCAGAACGTTTGGATTGCCTAGCATAATGAATAATACATAGCAAGTACGTAGAAAAAATGATACCTTCTATCCTTCTACATCCTGAAGCCAGACAACAAAGCTGCACCCCAAAAAGCACATAACGCTTTACAACAGAAGTCATATTACATTAGGCCAGTGCTCTAATTGCTCTGATATCATACAAAGGTGGTCATCAGTCCTGGCAGCCATGTTTTCAAATGAATAAGCATAACTAATCAGATGAATAATTTTCCCACAAACTGCAACTAACTGTTCAGGCTTTTCCACAAAAGAAAGCCAAGTACCATCAACTGTGTGCTTAAATGTGTATCATAGAGATTATTAGCTGGGAGATAGGTGTCCTCACCCCTACAGTAAAATATTTTTGTTCATTGTGTAGTTGTCTAGAATTAGATATCTGGAGAACTAGGAGGTAAACTTGAAGATTTTAAATGCTTAGAGTGATAGATTTTAGTGGAAAGTTATGGACTATTGCAGCCTAGATCTGGCTCTTTTGCCTTATGCTGTTTCCTAGGCAGCACGGTAGCCCCAAATGCTGGCACAGAACCAACTACTTAGACTGTCCTTAGTGTTTGTAACAGGGATACACCCATTGCACCCAAGCAGGCACTGGGAAAGGACTGGCATGAACTGTATCTCTGAAAAAGCACAGTCACCTGTCACCTTCTGCTCCTGGCTGGATGCCTTAGAACATGTCCACACTAAAGAATTTGGTGAGCACAGGAGAATATGATGGACAGAGATGAGCAAGCAAAAGCTCATAAGGAAGGTACAATTACAAGAGCAAAGCTGGGCATTTATTGTTCAGTTGTTTTGTTCACAAGGACAATTTTAAAATACTGGTTCATGACAGAGAGGAAGGCATAGCATATACTTATGTTGAATTGGTCCACTGCATTTAACACTGCTGTTGTCCAAGAGTGTGAATAGTGCTGTGCAAATGGAATAAATAGAAAGTAGTTCTAATAGTTGCTGAAAAATAGTTTTAAATTGTGTATGAAGCTTCTATTGCTCTTGCCAAGTAGAACAATTTTTTTGATAAATAAAAATACTACATAAAATATCTTTCATTCTCACCTGTATCTTTGAGAGAACAGTAAGGAGACAAAAAGGGAAAATACAGTCTGCACTGATTTAGATAGAGCCTGAGAAACATATTGAAAGACTAAGTATAAATGAACCATAAAATTACCCTTATTGCTTGAAATCTTGTCACCTTAAGAAAAAAAATCCATTGTAATTTCATTACCAACTAACTTATGTTGTAGTAAGATAATTAAATTTTAGAAAAATTAAGAAACATCTGACCAACTCTCAGTCTGTTCTTAATTCAAACACCACCTTTGACACAGCTCTTCAACAAACAGTCACAGCTGGGTCCTTCCTGGTTTTATGGAATACTGGTAGCTATTTATTTTAATATCAGTTCTGTCAGGTCAGTGCCTATTTGGCACTGACCTGTCAGAGGTTAATTCAGAATGGAAAAAATACGTGTTTTTCACAGTACTTGGGTTTTACATAAGTCACAATTTCACTCTACGTCAGCAAGAAGTGCAGAGGTTAACTTTATTACCTTGACCTTAGTTCAGAAGATAAAAATAGCTAAAAATAATTTATCAGAGATAAAGTAGCTCCATGTAGTTCTATGCAGTCTTGGAGAGTCTGGTACTGGGAGATTTAGAATACACCTACATGACTGTCAGGAGGACCAAGAGTTGAATTGTTGTTTTTTGTTTTGTTTTGTTTTGTTTTGTTTTCCCAGAAAGTCTCCCCAGGAGAGCAGGAGTGGGGACTCACTGTAAATGTGAATTTCCTCACCAAGACGATGTCGCCAAAAGCGACACAGCTGACTATTAGCATTCTCCGTTTGGTTTCCAGGGCACAGGGGAAATGTAGACATAAAACACTGTAAGAGTAAAATGCAGAGGTGCTGGACTCTGCTCGTTGACTGGTCTTCACAGCTGTGTTACCCTGGGATTGTATTTCTACCATGGCTTGGGCTGGGCAGGGAATCACAACACTGGGATTTTGTAGATGACTGGCAAGTTGAGTTCCTGAAGAACAGTTATTTAGTGATAAATGAACTGTATATTGGATTACTGGTTGCAATTTGCACATTTTGTTCCCCTTCTAAGTCTATGTACAGTGAAATATTAAACTATAAATGTGCTTTTTTTGATACAGTGGAGATCAGAAAAGACGGAAAGAAGAATTTCCCTGACTATTTGTGCAAGGAATTGAATCATAAGTCTCCAAAAGGGTTAGTTACATTTTTCTTTACAAAATGGATATAATTTGAAATGTCAACCTTTATTTAGGCAGTTAAGAATATACAGAATGTTCTCAGAATAAATGGCTGGGTTGTTACTAGGGTTTTCTTCTAGTGGTGGAGGTTGGGAGTTCATCCATTCCGTTTCCATCTACACGGGTATTTGGATTTAACATAGAAGCTGATTGTTAGGAATCATTTTCAATAAGCTTTAAATAAAATATGTATGCTTAACAAGGTCAAGCATATTAGAAAATTCCCTGATAATCCTTTTAATGTAGGTAAATAAATTGATTTTTTATTTTCAAGTTTATTCTGCATATGAAACATTTTTAATTGAATTAATTATGGTTATTTAAAGAATGTTGGCATAAGACCAACAGCCAGGGATAAATTTTCAATGTAGATTAGACAGAAGTTTCTGCAACAATTTTCCAAATACAGCAGCAGAAGCAAAGAATGTATCTAGATTTAACATGGACCAAAAGAATATCTATGCTTCCATAAATAGCAGTAGATATGCTGACACAGAACATGTCTTACTAGTGTTTGTTTGTTCTTAGAAATATACTATAGCTGATTCATGAGTGACACAATAGACATAACATGACTAGTGGAGGAAATAAAGCAGTTTATGTGTATATATATATGTATATACACGTGTATGTGTATTTGTTGCCTTACAAACATATAGGTCAAGATCATATAGAAAGGGTATCCATAGGATGACTATTTTAACCCTATTATTTGACCAGGAAAAAATTTCTGCAAAGTAGCACACTGTAAAAATCCTTATACTATTTAAAAAAAAAAAAAAAAACAAAAACCAAAAAAAAATCCTAAAAATATTTTACAACCTTTTAAAATTCTTCTTTAAAATTCTTTAAAAATCTTCTTTTGTTTTCTGTTATCAATGAACAGAAGACGTACTGAAATTTGTCCTCATTTAAAATATTTTAAATTGATAAACTTCCAGTAAAGAGAAAGTCTATTGTACTAATACAATGAATGACAATATGAAATCATATGGTGCAGTTGGGGTAACTTGACTAGTGCCTACACAGTTTCTTTTATAATGATTTTGTAAGTAAGCTGTATACAGTCGCAGGTTTATTTGTTATTCACATGAAGTCTTAGGTTTAAGAATGATCTATCCATGTGTATAAGGAGATGAGTTTTTAGCAAATTCTGTGAAGATCCTTGTAAAGATCAAGCTGACAACCACTGTGTAAATTTAAATCACTGTATTAGAACAATGAAGCTAAGAAATTGGTAATTTAGAATCACAGAATCACAGAATGGTATGGGTCTGCCATTCTATGATTCTAAATTACCAATTTAGAAGCCAAAAGGCCTGACCCTGAAGTGTATAGTAAGATACTTCAACAAGACTCCTCTGCACTCTCAAATCTCATTAAGTACAGCAATGACTAAAGATACTCAGCATCCTTAAGAATCCAGTTCAAAAAATATAGTTTTCTTGTAATCCACAGACACCCATATTTACACTGTGCTTGAATGTTTCTATTAGTGATGTCACAATTACTTTAATAATAATAAATTAATTACTCAACCCCCCTCATGCTACTTAGTAATTGGTACAAAGTAGATCTGGAAATGTTGATGAACCCAGACATTTTCAAGGGTCATGGCAGTTAAAAAATTCAGATAATGTGTGGTAAATCATAATCCTATTAGCAGGATAAGAACAACTCTTGGGAAAAAAAAAACAAAAAAAAACAACAGACAACTGGCAAAGGGACTGCTTTGCAGAAAGTGACTATTATGTTTCATGCAGGTTTAAGACTTCAGAAGTCTTAACTGGTTCATAATCTGAGTTATAGTGGCTTACAACGTAAATGCAAACTATGTAAAATTTTACATGACCTTCTCAGTGAAAGTATTAAAGGCTGAAGTCCTCACACAATGCCCAGGATTAACAAAAATATAATCCTCCACTGAGGGTGACAGAGTCACAAAATGGTAGGGGTTGGAAGGGACCTATGGAGACCATCTAGTCCAACCCTCCTGCCAAAGCAACAGTCAATAAAGAAGACTGAATTCCATTAATTCCTTTCCCTGTCCCACTGCTCCACTCCATTGCTTTAGTTCTCCAGAGGTACATCTTGTCTTAGTAATATTGAGCTAAAATTTTTCAGTGGAAGAGCACATCATGGGATGAAAGATGAGCACATAATGAAGTGCTGTAAAGAAAATACATGAAGAGAGAAGCTCATGATCTGTGCCAGGAACAGATTTTTGGGAGAGCATGGGAAAAATTCAGGCTTGAGGAGCTTTCCATTCACAACATTAGCACAAATTAGTAGTGGCTGGGAAGGGGTAAAAATGACAAAAACTCTTTGAAGCTATAGGAAGGATGCAGCAGTCTGGGAAATAGTATGAGAAGGCACTCACCCAGTCTAAAGCAGAACCTAACTCATCTGCCTGCATTACAGGTACAACAACAAAGGTCATAGCTCCATCACCATGTAGATGTTGGGAAGCTTACATTTGCTCAGTCTTTAGGAAGCTACAGGTTTAAGATTTTATTCTTTCTTCCTCAGTGAGATAGTGTGTTTTTGTAACATAATTCTTTTGTGATTTGTGTTATTATGACACAAAATGGAGAAGATATCTGATCTTTCTTCTTTTAAGTTTCTCTGTAAGAAAATATACTGTATATTTACAGTCATTATTAAATGAAATTAAGTAGATAATTGTACTATAAGTGTAATATTGGTTTAGAGCAGTCTATTGGGCTTCTCCAAAACCTGAAGTGTTTTCAGAACCATGGTTTTCGATTCATAATGCAAATTCGATCAATCTCTAATTCAGATGCAAATTGCAAGTCTAAAACCCTCTTAAACCAGAATTTCTTTCAATTTAAGGATTAATTTGAGATAATCTTCAGTTCAAGAAAAATATTTCCTATTTTCTTTTTATAGAATGGTTTCAGAAATGCTTCAGGCAAAGCCAGTTATAAGATATTACTGGCATACTGCAGAAACCTAGCATGAACCTTTTCCAAGAACAGTACTTCTAGCTTTGAATGTTGCTGCTTTTCCACAACTCCTTTTATTTCTCAAATATGTTGTGCTTTCCATCTTTGTAGTATTCATTTGCAAATACATAGGATATAGTCTTGGAATGGACTTCTGAGGCCATCAATGTCATTCCCTGGGTATAACTAACTTTTTTCTTTTTTTAATAAAAAACAAGCTCTTCCCCAGTTATGACTACATGAGGACTACCCACCATCTCACACAGAGAGGTAAAGACAGGATGTAAAAGAAATTTGACTTTTCTCCCACTACAGCCCATTAAAAAACTAAAAGGGGTAAATAAGCATCACCAAACACATATATTTGTGCAATATACTTTCTCCAGAAGGAAGAAGAGACAAGAATATGAATTACAATTCAACCCAAACATTAATATTTCAGAGCAAATAATTATATGTTCTGTCTCATTAAGGGCTAGAGCTAAAAATTCAACTTGGCATCACATTATATATCCTTGGACAAAGGGCTATGTCTTCATGTGTTGACACAAACTCACAGCACAGTCAGATCTAAAATTCTTCTACGGATGGCAAGGCCTTTGAGAATATATGTTGCTGGATATACTTCCAGTCCTTACAGAAGAATATCTGCATTTATATAAGATTTTCTTGCATTTGTGTATGCAAAGAAGTAATTTTGTAAATATGCATTTTATTTTATTTTGAACACATTCAGAGAAATCATTGCCTTATTCAGTAAAAAAGATTTTATGAGATGAATGAAAGTATAATAGGTTAGTTTAAAATAAACCCCTAGCTATTTTGATAGTGCTGCTTTAAGAATGCTTTCATTAGGAAAAGGAAATTTTGCCACTATATTTTTTCCTAGAAATTGATCAATTAAAGAAGAGTTTTCAAATTCAGATAATGAATAAGGTTTTCCCATAGATTTTTCATGTAAATATGGGGAAGAATGCCTCACAAAAATTCACTTCACTGATTTTAAATGTGAACAGCACACTGTTCAATGGTGTTGCTGAAAGTAATTACTCCAATAATTAGTGTAGCAGAGAATAATGCATACATTTTCATACTTTGCTCTATGTTAGAGATGTGATTCTCTGCTTGCTGCTCCAGCTGAAGTGGATGGGATAGCCTCTGAAGGGGAGTGGGAAGTGTGCTGGTCCCTGATTCCATATCTCATTCTCTGCTACAAGGACAGGCAGGCGCAGCAGACCATGGAACATCTGCCAACACTTCAATAACTTCAGCTTGGATGTGATGATGTCTGACCTGTTTTCTGCTGCTGCAGCCATGGGGCTGAGTTCACAGCAGGGCACATGGGTGAGCATCTGGGAGCTAGCTTGTAAGAGCAAACTGTTATGGAAGCAGAGGTTTTTCTTCTGATCTTGCAGAATTTTCTCTGAGAGTGACAAGCATAGTTTTTAACTTTTGCCTTTTTCTGAGAGATAGTAATGTACTGTAGTCGTGACAAATTGTCCCCTTTTCTTGACATTTTAGCTTGGCTAGCAGCCTGTTGCTTCATCCTCTTCATGTTGTCAGGTCCCATTGCCCTATTTCAAACTTCATAATATATGCTATTTTTTAAGTTCTGGCTCCAAAATTATATGATTAAGTGAGATTTTAAGCTTTGCTTTATAACAGTATACTGCTCTAATCCTACTTTACATGGAAAAAAGCTTGAACATCTAGCCTGTGTGTAGTCTGGAGGCTCAGAAATCATAAATAAAAAAGAAATTAAAACTTTTTCTTTATTTTCCTTTTTAAAAAAAAAAAAAAAATCCTGTGAGCTTCAAATCAGACAAAGGGTATTTTCAGGATTTACTCATGATTCTCACATGCTTGGAGACAGCAAAATGAACCTCCCTTGTCATCCATCTACTTCCTGACCAGCTGCATTAGAAGAACAAGGGAGAAGCAGGTATACTGCTACCATTACCTCTGGGACCCAGCATTATACCTGTTGTCTTGCAGGGCCAAAATAAGGTTGAACTTCTTTTCCTGATCCCAAGTGGGTGCAGATTTCATAAAAACCTGAGCACAGACAGGGAAAACAGTTTAGTAGGAGATTCCGCTTCAAACTATTGAACATTACTGCTTTCTTGTCTTTACAGGAACAGCTCCTGCTTCAGAAACTATGAAAGTCTGTATTATACTTTCTTAGTGAATAATAGTTCTTCCTCAGACACACTCAAGAGATAAAAATCTGGGACAAAGCTAAAATTTGTTCCTGTAACTCAGAAGTGATACATGAGTCTGAAATACAGAAATCCAATAAATGTCACGAGGGACTGAACAGTTAAATCATTGCATTTATTTCTGAAAAACAGAGACTGCTCCTTGAAACACACTGAAGAGATCTGAATAGCTCTGGCTTAGTGTTATTTGGCAGAGAAATAAACTGCATGCATACATATGATAGCTGACCAATAAGGACTACATGGGAGTCATTTTATTGCTTACTCCTTTGTTAGGCTCTAAAGCCCAGGACAAGTAACTTCCTCACTAATTCTGCTGTAAGGTTTTCCTTGGGAGTGGAAATCATTATAAGCTTTAGATCATCCTCATGGGCAATTTATAGCATAGCAACAGCTTCACTTCTGTAAAGAGAACCACTGTCTTGTGAACATTCACTGGCTGGAGAGAAAAGAAATCCAGGAGATTACCCTTAATGGAATGATTTAATACAACACATTTGTGAATACAGAAAAAAATGAAAACTTATAATGCTAGCTGGTTATGACCTGATTAACTTTGTACATGTTAAATCTTTTATATTTAGTAAAAAAAAAAAATAAATCAAATTTCTCGGGCACAAATGCATGCTTCGTTCTCACACATGCAGAGAGGGATGATGTGATTAAGGCAAATTATTGGCATTAAAGGATGTGTGGTGAAAGCTGAAGTATGCTGAAGTCAAAGAAATCTTTACTACTGGTTTCTAGGGCTCAATTTTTCACTCCAGAATGTATATGCTCTGCCAGAACCTCCTGTTATCATCATGAGAAAATTGCATGTTTTCTTACTCAGAAAATATTTACCTATTTGCTTAACTTTAAATGTATGAGAACTCTATGTGGGCTTTCTGAATTTTTCCGTATCTCTGTGGTAAGTGTGAATGAGATTTTTTTTGTCAAGCATATGAAGAAGACTTGAAGCAAAAATAAAACTACAGTCTGCATATGGAAGGCAACCTGAAGCATCAATTATCATTGCAGTGTCTATAAGGAATCTATTTTGGTGTCTTACAATACTGGGCTTCCCACGGTAGAGGGACTGTGTCTGAGGCTAGTTTTTATAATGTGTGTTATTATCAAGCTTGTCTGAAATGAGTGAAGAATGAGTCAGCCCAGATCCAGACACAGGTGCAGGTTCTTAGCCCAGTGCCTGGATACATTTCAGAGACCCTCACAGTTAAGTCTCAAAAATACCACACGGGAAAGTGAAATAGCCAAAGTCAGGAGGCTGGGTGGCTACATTTTCACCTTATTTAACAATATTTGAATGCACTTTCCTCCTCTTGGGACGCAGAGCTCCTAAATCCTTTCCTAAAGGTAGTTACCTCTGTCCTTCTTTCAAAGATGGAACAGTGATTGTTCCTTCCTCCTAAACCCCAGCTGTAGATAGTGATAATTCGGTGGTTAGAGCACTTACACTCACTTGCCTGAGGGCTGTCTTATAACCTACCAATCCTCCAGCTGCGTCTGGGGCCCTGCCCAGCACTCATTAAGTTTCCCAAGAGAGTGTGCAAGAGGGCAAACTTCACCTCTGCCTTTGGAATAACAATACTCTCCATCAGATTCAGTGGAGCACAAACAGGAGAGAAGTGAAAGCTCAACTGTTTCATCCAGTGACTGGGACACTGTCCCCGGAGTGAGCTAGTCCTTCAATGTGCTGTTAAACCTACTTATTCACTTCTACCTACTGCTGTGTCTTATTCCAGAAATTGTAACCACCTCTGTGTGCTCAGTCACACAGGAAACTTCTGTTGCTCTTCTCCCCCTCTCTCTCATAGTGAGGAAATACAAAATTAGCTGTGGAAGGTGTTCAAACTTATTTAGCTGAAAATGAGATTGATTATCCTTTTTATCCTTTCCTTCTCCTATTTGAACTCTTGGCCTGCATGTCCCTGCCTCTGAGTTCTGTCTGGTATTACTCCTTCCCTTCCCTTTTTTGGATGGCACTCTGTCATGGTAAGCACAGGGGCAAAGTGGAGAACAGAGAAAGTTGCTAATTTGGCACAAAACAAACCCATGACCCCACTACTTTTCTTTCTCCCATTCTGCAGAGCTCCACTCCCATGTCCTGTCCCCACAGTATCCAGTTTGAAAACACCCATGAGTCCTCCATGTGCTGGGTGAGTGTGGAGCTGCACCCACAAATTTGCTTGGCTGTAGCTCCACGTGGTCAGTGAGCTCTGAGGATGCTGGCTGGGTTAAGCCCCTCAATTGACAAGACCTAGCTGGTGAATTCTGATCAGACTTAGATACAAGCAACTGTCTGAACTTTGGTGATGGAGACAGATGCACCTCACAAGATAGAGTTAAACAAAAGAAAGTAAGGAAAGATCTAATGATATTTCAAACCTATGTCCTTGGTTTTCTAAAGTGTCTATGGTTGTTTCTTTTTTCTGATACTAACTTTAGTTAAATGTAGATTCTTTTTTTTTGTTTAAAATTTGGATTATAATGTTATTTATTAATCTGAGGGCACTCAGATGGTTTTGTAAGCCAGCTATTGCTTGATCTGCTCATTTGTTAACCTGAGGGCACTCAGCTGATCTTGTAAGCCTAGTTATTGCTTGATCTGTTCAAAACCCAAGACATTTCCTGTAGTTACAAGTCTTATAATTGTCAAATATTAAATGATATGCTGAACCATTGTGAAACAACATGTCTCATGACACATCTGCCAGTGGGCATATTATAGTAAATGTTTTTAGCTGGTTTGAGTTTGTATTTTTTACAAATAAATTGCATTTCCTAGTCCTAGTTCTTTATAACTGAAACTATTTGGATTATAATTATGACTCATCAAGCTACTACAAGTATAGGTGTGAAGAGGCTTGCACAACACCATTTATAAAATGATAGAAAATGCACTAAGAATACAAGATGCATGCTGTCATTCATTCTTTGAAGAACAGAAATAAAATGAGCTACTAAAGCTAAGAGCTCCCTCTTTGACATTCAGAAATCAATCTGGTTTTTGTTTGGAACTCCTAAACCAATAGGAAATAAATTTGTGGAGGAATTTAGAAAATTAGTTTAGGGAGGACAAGTTGATGGCGGATGTTTTAATGATTTTATTTTGCATTTTTCTCCATAAGACAGCAAAATTTTGACTTGTTACAACTCTATTTAAAATATGTAGGTTTACTGAAACCTGGGGATTTGGACTGGATGACCTTTAAAGGTCCCTTCCAACCCAAACCATTCTATGATTCTGTCCTGGTTTTTAGCTGAAACATAGCTGGGGTTTTTTTCAGTAGCTACCATAGTGCTGCATTTTGCTTCCAGCCTGGGACTTTTTATGAGAGAGACACTGATAACGTACCAGTGTTTGCATTTTTGTCACTGGAAGTGAAGGACTTTGTGTTCTGTTAGTCCACAAGCACAAGATTTAAGGGAGGTGAGGAATATTTGAATTAATAAACTAAATTGACATTTAGATATGTCAATGGGATATTCCTTATCATATCACATCATGTCTACTATATTAGTGAGGGTCTCTTCCTCTTTTAGCTCTCTCTGGCTTTTCACTCAGGCTCTCGCTCTTCCGGGATTGCGGTTTCGGTTCGGGATTGTCGCTCCTCCAGGATCGCTATCTGGGAACAGGCCGGGCCCAGTCAGCGGGTGGGGTGAGCAATAGCATTGGTTGTAATTCTTTTTTATATTTTGTTACAATTCTCATTATCACTACTTTTTAAATATTAGTATAATTTTAAGTTTTCTCTCTATTATTAAACTGTTCTTATCTCAACCTACAAGCCTCCTTATCCTTGCCCCCCAATCCTCTTCCCTATCCCCTGGGGGTGGAGAGGAAGTGGGTGAACAGCTGTGTTGGTTGCTAGCTAAGGGCTAACCCAGTGAAACTGTCACAGATTCTATGATGATTCCTCAACTAAATAAGGCATGTGATTGTCCCCTCAGCTATTTATGGCCTTACTTTTCTGTTTTTAGATAAGCATAATTTTTCAGCTTTAACTCCTAGAAGACAAGGGAGTTTGTTGTTGACACCTGATGATGAACAGAGTCCAGGACTGTGGCAGAAGAATCGAGAGTAATGTCCATGCATACCTGATTTCAGATGTGTTTTACAAACACTTGGATGTTTATTAGAACTTCTTGGACTCATTGGGAGAAATGCTTATTATTCCATATTTCAGGAATCTTGAGGTTTGAAAATTTTCAGTAGATATCCAGAGGTAACTGAAACTTAGTGGTTTAATGGCTAAGCAGGGAGAAAAATCTGGTATATTGTCAACAGAATTTTCCATCAATCATTAAAAAATGTCAGGATCCAAGTTCCTCACTGCACTACAGGATAGCTAAGTCATATACTAAGGTTCAACAAAATGTAGCAGAGACCAGATTTTATATTAGTGCACGGGACAGGTATGGTGCAAATTAATTTCAAAGTAATTTCTAGCAAACCTTAAAGTTATTAATGTTGACTTTAATGGCAAAGAATCCAACAGCACTGTGGCAAGTCTACCACATGAATAAAAATCATGCAGAAATTCTATACCTCTACATTACTGAGAGCAGAAGAAAGACGGTTTCCTGTTTAGGAAAATTACTTCAAGCTATAATAGAAACATATAGAAGTTTCTCTGTTAAACTTGAAGCCTGGGCTGAATGTAGCCTCATCTGTTTCAGTAGAGCTGACCTTCTCATCGCAGGGTTTGAATTTGTTTGTATAGCTTGTGATGCAAGAAAATCGTTGGGAGCTGCTCTTAGTCAGCTGCCCTTAAGGCTAGTTTATAATTATTGAAGACAATTACAAGATATGTTAAATTATTATGTGATGTTATTTGCACAGGTTAAAACTCATTAGAAACCACATAAAAACTTTTTCATTAATGACATGAAACAGTCCAGTACCTCATTTTTGTGTCATAGGCAAATTTCTCTGATGTTGCAAACACACCCTCTCATGTACTGTATTGGCTTACAACCATGGCCAGTTGGATTACATATAAATTCAAAATCATTAGATTTATGATATAATTCCTTTCACTGCCATTAAGATGTAGATTAGGGAACAATTTCTTGGTAGTGATGTCCTGAATCTCTTTTTTTTCTTCACTCCCTGTTCAGACCTGCTTGTTCTTGCTGCCACGTTGCTAGCTGTGCTCTGCCAGCTGCACACTCTTGCTTAATGTGTAGCCATGGCCCAAGTCTCTGCATGTGATCTTGCAGAAATCATTTACACTTTCTGAACAACAGTTCATAAACATCAAGGAGTGCAGGGAAAATGTTGTTATTATATGTATTTACAATTTGTCTGCAAGGTTGGTCTTCATAGACAACTATTGAGTGCTTAGCTGGGCTGACCTTCCACCACAGCTCAATAAACTACCCTGTTGAGTTAGTTGTTGACCGATGACTTTTCTCACATTTAGAAACTCTGCTTCATACAGATTTCACAGATGGTTTCTTCCATTTTGCATGAAGTAAAAGTTTGGGGATTAAATATTTTTATTTATTCTATGAAACAACGTGCTTAAGTGCATTTAAGTGTCAAAAGACAAAAAATAATTTTCAGGTGTAAAAATTAAAAATCGGTACCTTCATTTCTTCAGTACTAGAAGAAAAAAAAAAATAAACCAACAGACATACTATGGATTACAGTAAAGAACTTGAAACTACAGAGCTAGGAAATAGAATACAAACACACCTTTGATTTGGGAAATATTTGTCCTAACATCCACTTGGCACACTCAAGTAAGGGAGGCAAAAAGTATGTAAATTTATAGAACTCCATTAGCTATATAAGCCTTAGACCTGAGATTACAGCAATAAACAGGTTCTAACAGTAAAATTTCAGCAGCATTACAGTTCTTATGTCTCTTAATTACATCTTGAGTGCTTGCTTTACTTTCACCTTGGATCAGATCAGGAGCAAGCAAAACATAAGTGTTAGTGATTTCTGCCTCTGAACTGGCAGAGCTGAGTTGCAGGTTTACATTTCCTCCATGAAACAGGAGGAGAACAGGAGGAAAACTGAAAAGTAACTGTTGGTGTGAGAGTCTTTCTGAGATCATGTATTTCCCTGGTTGTGGAGAAAAAAATCTCTTTAAGAACTAAGCAAAGAAAGTCCAGCAAACTTGAAAGATGGGGTCAAAGCTTTTCTGATATGAATCAAATCTGGCCACTATTAATGGAATCAACCTAATCGGGTTAGCTGATATACAAAAGAAAGTATTTCCCAGTTTGTCAGTGTTCACACTTCCAGAGCAATTCTCATGACTTGGGAGTTGTCAAATTAAAAATTCTGTAAACCTAATTAGTTATGATGATCTTAAAAATTTGAGTTTTGGACAGCTTAGCTGACCCAGTTCTACAGCCTTTGAGGTGAACTTGTCAAGCACATTCATAATTTCTATGAAACATAAGGTCAGAAGCCTGACTTAAAATATGAAAATGCAAGGATTCAGATTTAACCTTGAAACTCCTTCTCCCTTGTCCTTATTCGATGTCAGGATTCATAACAAGACCAAGTGATTATGTATCATTTGATATCTTGTAGAGTAACTCTTTTTGAATCATGGACTGTAAAAATGTGTCTTGTTAAGTTTGGCTTGTTTTAGGATTAAATTCAATAAGAAACCAATATGGATTTTATTCACTATAAGTAAGTTAGTTTAACATTCAAATGATCTCATCCACCAGAATCCTCTGTCAGCATGGGGATATTGCAATCAATAATCTCTTTATTGAAGAAATTATTTAAAGACACTCTTGCATTACAAAGCAAAAGCAAACAGGTGAAAATACTAGAGAGTCCAACCAGGAAACAGAAATTAATCTCAAAATTAATTTTAATCTGTACTATCTGTACTATCACTGACAGTATGTACTTTAGAAAAATTTTATTTTCTGTACTTTCATAAACTTCTTGCTTTTCTCTGCTGGCTAAAAATAAAAATGTCTACAGACATTTCTCCTAACAATACAGTACTAAAATGCATTTGGTAAAAATACCTCGGTAAAGTAAACAGAAATGCTATCCAAACTTGTGTCTTTTTTCACTGGATTTACTATTGATGGTATAAGCTTTGTGCAAATCTGTGGATGAAGCTGTCTGGCCCTTGTCTGGATTTAACTGGCTTCAACAAAAGAGCTGAACACCTTTCTCACTGACAGAGAGCAGAAGCACTGATTGTTGCTAATAGGAGCAGACATAGCCTGCTGATGGCTGGATTTTAAGCAGCTTCACTTGAATTTTATAAATGAGTTTATTGTGATTCTAGCATGTGAAGTTTGACTTTTATCATTGTACACTCTGACTCAAGTGACCTTACTAGGAACAGTGGAGCTACTATTTAGTACAGTAGTGCCCAGTGACTCCCGACAAAGACCACTAAACAAATACACAGGCCCTGTATCCAAAAGGCATAAAATTTAAAACCAACAAGTCAGACAAATTAAGGCAAAAAGGAAATGTTATTCCATTTTACAGAGGAGGATTTGGAACAATAAGAGATGAAAAGATTTGCCTACAATTACCCAATACACCAATGGCAGAGAAGAAAAATGAATCAAGAATTTCAGAGTCTCTGTCTTTTGTCCTAAGTACAGCACTCCAAAGCTGATTTCAACACTTTATTTTTGGATCTTTCAAGATGCAGCTAAGGGTGTTCTTGAACAACTTTTTTAGGTTAAACTTCTCCTTTCTATTTACATTTCTAATAATCCTCACAATATTTCATCCTATCTACACAGAGCCCATTCAGCATATTACATTATATATTTTGTAGAAAATACAGTCTAAAGGAGTTCTCATCCCATTTTGACACATGAACAAATATTCATCTATTGTTATGTAGGCAGCAAAGGGAATACACACCTTCAATCCTTTAGACAGTCCCCTCTTCTCCAAAAAAGCTGGAGAAAGCATTGTGATTCAGGCTCTGTTCTTGCTCACACTGTTATTCATCTTGAGAACACCACTAAATATGGTGGAGTTAGATCCATATAAACTGCTGTGAAGTAAAGAATAACTTGGTCTTTCTCTTCCCAAATAATTCCTCTTTGGCTTTTACAATGAAATGTGTGCAACGCAAATATGCCAATTACAGCATTATTTGAAAGATACTGAAAGATATATATATATAAAAATGATGTACTTAAAATAAATGTGTCTTTGAGGGGGAGGCAACTGAAAAGGCTATAAATAAATATGGAGTAATATTCCAGTGGCCTTTTTTCCTTCACGTTTGCAGTGCTCTGACGATATTCTAAATGTGTTTGCTCCTAGATTTTTCATTTGTATTTATTATTTTTGAAAAACATAATAAGTCTGTGTAAGAAAATAGAATAATCACTGCCTAGAGGTTTTGAGCTAGTGCATAAAAGCAAAAAATCTATGATCTTTAGCAGTGACATGACACAGCACTTTGGAAAGATCATACCAGTGACTCTGCTATTTGCTTTTAATATATTGGACTACCTCTGTTACTTTTATTTTTAGTTTCTTTAAAACATAACTACTTTCTAACATATGGATCAGACACTTAGCTAGTATGAATTCCCACAATGATTGAACTTATCAGGGTTATGTTGAGGGTTTCAAAATTACTAGTGAACATGGCTATCTGTCAGAGGTAATGACAAAGAATACACTCCTTTCCAGTAAAGGAAAATACTATTAGTATTTCAAGCTATTTCCATAGTCATACCCCAGTGCAATGAGTGTGGAGATCATGTCAAGCAGAGCTATAAGACAGTAGATTTAGGAAGGTGCTAAGAGTGTAACTCTTCAACTGCATTTTTTAGGAAAATGAGACCTGATTGCATAGCCATGCTGTAACAGTATGCCTGTTACATAGTGCACATGGGTACGCATGGGTAGAAGTCCGCCTGCAGGGATACGCAGACACCTCTTTGCCTGAGTGTCCATCTGTCATTCCTTCCCCATACCTTTTGCATGTATTGACACTCTCAACCAGATTTGAAAGAGGAAGGTTTGAAAAGTTTAGAAATCTTCGGGTTCCTATTATAATAATGAAAACAGATGGCTGAGGATAGGAGAAAGCCTCTTAGAGGGAGGGCTGCTGCATAAACATACCCTTGATTAGTAACCTAAGACATTATACAGAAAAGAAATGGTCAGAATGCCTAAGCACGAGAAAAGGTTCAACTAGGGCTTGCTTAGGGTAGCAAAATGCATGGGAGATTAAGGCTAGGGACATTTAAATTGTACTTCCTGTCGTCTTTACTTTCTGTGGTGAATGTAGTGATGTTACCACATGTTTTTATTCCATTCCTTTGAGCTGCTCAATGAATTTTACACATCCATGTCTGAATTAGTAAAGGAAGCAAGATGGTTTCATGTAAATATTAAAAGTTTATCTAATACACTGAAGCATATCAAACATTATTCAAAATAAAACAGAAAACCTAAGACCTCCATCACTCTGATAGTGATTGATGAATGGAATTACTTATAAATAAGAGCATAATGGATGTGACATGGGAACAGGTACCAGCCCAGGAATACTAGAGGTAAAGGTCATGAAGGTTGTAACAGTCACGTTCATTAAATAATTCAACACTGAATCCTGGTTCAGACCCAAAAGCCCCTGGGAAATGTTTCATTTACATGCTGCAACAATATTTTGTTTCTGGAAAATATAGCTGTTAAATGAAACAGTGCTTTACCAAGCTGTGCTGGAGGGTTCCAAGAATCACAATCAGTTTCAGCACAGCCATTCAAACATACGGATGTCACCCTCCACAGTCAACCTAGAATGATGCTGTTCAAGATCATACACTCGTTGTCAATTAATGGTGTTTACAAATAATATTGTATCTAAGAATCATGTGCTTGATTAGACTTCAATACTTTTTATCTGCACTTATTTCATACAGTGGAGAGGACAGGGGTTGCTCCACCCAGCCATTTGGGACATCATTATATTCCTTACCTTACATTCAGCAAAAACGGGAAAGGTGGGAATTGTCTCAGGTTTCCTGCACTTTCCCTGGGCATCATAAATGTCTAATATTAGCAGTCTGTCCCTCCAAAGCTGTCATGCCTTTTGAGTACCCTGAGAGGCCCTTTAAGTTCCCCTTGCACTTTATGATCTCTTGGCACATTGTAACAGAATTGAATTTGGGTAGAATTACATATTCTGTATGATAATCCCAATATAGTGTTTACAGAGAAAGGGCAAGTATTACCACTGATCTCTCTCACAGCTTTCATTTTCATTCACTGGATTTGAACTTAACTCTACCCTAGCAAAACCAGGACAAGTTCATAGATAATAGGTGCCCTGTTGGGTGTTGCAATGAATTGGGTTGTGCCTACAAAACATTCAGATGCAGTTGGGAACTCAAACAGTAATATGAATTTAAAACAGCTGCAGCTAGACTAAAACCCCAAGAGATGTAGTATTGCGCACAAGAGACTTGATCAATGTTTACAACCTTTTTAAAAAAAATCAGTTTGTGGCTCCCCTCCCCTCCAGCCTTTTTTTAAGCCTGTATGTTTTATTGTCAGCTCTTCTTTTCAGCCAAGAGGACTAAAAATGAACTTTTCATGAAAGCTACTGTTCTCATATGAGAATCTAGAACTTTAAGAAATAAATGAAGTATTATGTTTGCTTCCCAGGCTTGACCAGGCTTGGC
>NW_010320996.1:17657-20133 GCF_000700745.2 Antrostomus carolinensis | reverse complement strand
GGTGGAGAGGTGGAAATCCAGTAACTATAGACTTATTCACAACTAAAAGTCTCATTCCACCTTCATCTTCAGGCAGTTTGAGGTACTATTTCACCCCCGTTCATGTATTACGATTCAAAATGGCCTTGTGTTCTCTCTCCACAGCCTGACACACTGCAAATAGCAGTTCATACTACAACAGTAGCAGGCTTTTGTAGAAATTAAAACTAATAGCTATGAGCTATGGATTATTTTAGCAGCAGAGCCTAGATTCCTCTTCTTGCCACCTCTCAGCGATTTCATATGTCAGAATACAGGTAAAGAAACTGGAAACTGCAGGCCTTTTGTTTTGCAAAAGTCTACTCCATTCAGTTTTAACCCAATCAAACACCTTACACACACACAAAAAGAAAATTAATCAACAATTATTAGAAGGAATATAATTGTCCAGTTTATTAGAAGTATCAGCAGAGACTCAACAGGCACAAACAACTAGTTGTAGTGTTTTATCATCCCAAAGGATAGACATTTTGACATCAGGGTTAAGTCACATTGGCAGAAGACTATGTGGCACCTGGAACTACCACTGTCATAGTACATCTGCTCTGTGAATAAAAAGTCTCAAAACCTGTCATTCTGGAAACTTGTGCAACCATCAGGCAGAAGAAAAAATAATTAAGAGAACTGGAATAAATTGAGATCGTAAATCTAAGAAGCACGTCACCAGGGTGAAGTCCCAGCAGTAGTTAAAGGAAGGTTAATACGCTGGAACAATAAGGTTTAACAAATATGAAACCATTGCAGCTTAAAGCTGGAACAGAGCACAGCAGAGATATTCAAACCGCATTTTGTTTTTGACCAGGCCAGATTAAACACTGATTCCACCAGCCTCAACCATTAGTTTAAACTTAAATCTGTTTTGTGTTAATAGAAAGTCACAAGCAGCTGACCTCAAGTATCTAGAAGTAGTTCACTATTTACGTAGACTTCTCTTCCACAGTAAAGAAAGTATTTGTTATTTTTCTTCTTTTATTGATGCTTGTAACAATAGAGATACAAACCAGACAGATAAACACAGACTGAAGGCAGGAATGTTTATGACTTATAAACTGTGGCAAAAAGAACTGATAAGTCCAAGTTAAGGGGTCAGGTACTCAAACTCTTATGGGCATGAGTAACTCTGGCACGAGCATCCCCATTGCAATTGATTTCAGTGGGGCCAGGATATCACCAAGATCTCCGAGTGAAGAAACAAATCCTGCACTTTTTATTCAAGCGGTAGGTAAAACTCCTACTTCTCTGCTCACTTCTTTTGCACTTAGGTCGTCTTGCAGATTGCATGAGCAGTCCTGAAAGCATTTAAGAAAGATATTCCACTGCCAAACAGAAACCATTAAAACAGCTTAAGTCTATAGTGTTGAATTTTGTGCAGTGTACCTTCCATATAAATTGCACAACTGAATTTAATCACTAGTCTGAATGCATATTCAGGAAATCTAAGCAGCCCTCACGACTATTGGTAATAATTATCAGTAATAATCATACAAATACATAGGTAAGCATGTCATTTCAACACAACTGATAAAGTGTTCTGAGGATGAAAATAAGGATACATATAAATGACTTGCTGCGTGTGGCCAATGCAAAATGCCCCTATTTCTCCTTGCCCATCTGAAACAGGTTTATTCACTTTTCTGCTAACACTGTATGAGAGGCCAGGCTGACCTCCTAGGTTGGACTGTCTCTTTAATATTTTGTTAAATTGCTAACTTACTGTCTTTCATCCTAGAGGATCCATGTTTGAATACTTTCAAGTTTTACTGTTCTGCTCAAGTCTGAACTAGGAACAGGCAGCAGAGCCAAGACTGAAACTGAGAAATTCCTACAGGATACTAACAAAAGACAAGGAATCGGTCAATGCAAGTATACAGATGACTTCCAGAAGTAAAGGCAGAATACACAAATGGTTAAAACTGAGATATAGATGGAGACACTTCATACACCAGTTTAGGAATTCCTAACTATAAAAGGAATTATAGTTGGGAATTACCTCAATATAAATAATCAAGATTATTATTATTATTGATAAATGCAAAAGTAGCAAGGGCTTTCAGACCATTCAATAGATAAATATTTCTCTGCATACAGAGTATGGTAAATCTTTGGTCAAAAACACATTAGGTATTATTATTTTTTTTATTATTATTATTACTCATGCATTAAGGAATATAGAATGTTTGGATAATAATAATAATCAGTGCAAATAATTCATTCAAATGCCATCCTCCCCTTTTTTTTCTCCCTCTCAGCTCCTGTACTTCAGTACTTCAGTAGATCATATATTTGCAGATATATATAACGGATGTGACTTCAAAAATACATGCCTTCTATCCAAAACTAGTAGTTATCTGATCAGCTGAGATTTAAAAGGATAAGGTCAAGTTTATTAAACAATATTCTGAGTATCACCTATATGCCAGAGTAAATCTGGAAAGAG
>NW_010320996.1:15443-17644 GCF_000700745.2 Antrostomus carolinensis | reverse complement strand
GGTTTCCTAAGGGAATTTTATCATCTTCAGGCAATATGATATTTAGAGCAAAATGGTAAACTTTTAAAACTTATTTCTATGACCTAATTGCACCATAAGGGCGGATCCCACTGAAACTACTGAAAAGTAATTGGAGGAAAAGAAAACATGATAAAAACATCCCAAAAATTCTGCTTACATAAATTCTTTATGTCAAGAAATAACGCCTATACAACAAACCTATAAATTATTACTAAAGGCCTAAAAAATGCAAGCTAAGTCTCAAATACGGTGAAAATACCTCCTAGAAATTCTCTTTCTCTATGCATCAAGGCCTTTAAATAACTGTTCTGCCTGCAGCAAAAGTACAAGAGCTACTTCAGAGAAGTAAAAGCAAAAATTTTTAAAAATAAAAAAAAAGTAAAAGCTGCCCGTGCCCACGGTATGATGCTAGGAGTAAGTGTGAATCCTTTTCCTTTGATTAGGGGACAATGAGAATGATGAAAAAAAAACCAAAACAAAAAAACAGACAATACATTACAATTACAAGATAAACTTGAATCTCCCCCCCCACCTCCCCCCTTAGGGTTCTACAGGGAAAGTTATCTCTAGGCCCTCTAGCTGGGCTCTGTGGGTTTATCATTCTCTGTAGGCAAAGGTGCCTGAAGAAGCAAGATGGCTGATTTCACTGGTGGTATCTCCAGCCTGCACTGACTTTCCAGCCCGTTACCAGGAACACCCCTGCCAGATGGTGGACTTTCTGCACAAGACTTGTGTTCACACATCTACAGCCACACCTGCTTGGTGAGCCATCGCTCCTCCCTGTTTTGAGATGAGCAGTTTGGTTCTGAAGGGTAACATTACTAATGACACAGACCTGCTGCTCTCAGAAGCCAACAGTCAGTGACCTGGATGAATAAACACTTTTTTTGACTTGCTGGCTGAAACAAAATTATGTCAGCTACTTTGAAATGTACTTTTCAGTACATTGACAACTTTTTTTATCAACTTCCCCTGCTCCCCAAAATAAACAAGAGAAAACAATCTAATTTGAGGAATTCAGCAAAACACAGATGAGGGGACCCATCAGAATTGTGATGGTCTCAAGTATATGAGCAGATGCAAAACCTCTCACTAAGGGAACTTTCTGAAATAACAGTATCTGAGGGAACACTGAGATGACAATGGTTTAGGGAAACAATCCTGACATCAGCAACTGGATGAACTCAGGAGAAGACAAGATTAATATCAGTAAGATTAATGAGAAGCAGCAGCCAACAGTCATGATACAAGATGAGTAGGGTGTGGACAGATAAATTGGCAAGCAAAAGAGAAAGGAAGGTTTGGCCTGGATGAAGCATTACTAGATGAGCTTTGGCTGTGCAGTACGTAGTATGACACCTCATACAGTGTGACAGATATGAGGCAGGCACATAAAAGAAGTCCAGGGTACTGTGGTTGCAGTAAGTTTTTACCTTATTCTCCACAGTACATTTTAATCTCCTATTTGCTTGTACTATATGTGAAGGAGGAAGATAAGACTCCTTGAACAAGTCACCAGCTGTTCTCAAGACCATTCGAGTCTGTAATGACTCATCTGTGTCCTCACTATCCTCAGAGGCCCTTTTTCCCAGATTTATACAAATACTGTCTACTCTTTGGGGGTCTGAGTAATAAAACGTCCCTGCTGCTCTTGTGAAGTTGTTTTCTATTTCCAAGTCTATGGTATTCTACAATGTAAAATAATGCTGCTGCTTTCAGTAATAGGATCCCAGAACCACGTCTTTTCGCACTTCACCAACAGACCAAGACAATAATTGGAAGATGTCACTGCTTCTTGCAGACCTTACCTTTATTTTGCTTGTCATGCGACTCTGTGAGAAACTGAGTGATGCGGTCTGAAGGAATAGCAAAAGAAATTCCAGCTGTGACCTTCAAAGTGTTAATGCCAATCACTTCACCATCCTGTTGAGAGACAGCACCCAATTAATTTCCTCCTAAGTGACTGGGTTCAGCTCACTGCCTAGCATTTCATGTTAACAGCTGGTGTAAGAAATTTTAGAGTGTTGTAATCACTCAAGAAATAAACATTACTTGTAAGGGAGGATCTGGGCTCTGGTTTACAGTCCCTTTCACATTTAACTGTGATGGCCAGAGAGATTACAGTACAGTTTGTTCGTCCAAGGTCCATCCCATCACTCAGCAAGACATTCCCCCTGCTG
>NW_010320996.1:0-15411 GCF_000700745.2 Antrostomus carolinensis | reverse complement strand
AGTTGCTACTACCACTACAGCCACAATTCACCCACCTGCAAAATCAGTGTTAGTTTAAAGCAACCTCCTTTCAAATCAGTTGTGCGGATTAACCAGGTCCCAACTTGGCCATGAAACCCAGGTTTCATAGTGTGAATGAGCATAACTACTCCCACCAGATCCCCTTTTCCTCACTGCTGTGTAAAATTTCCTCTGCTCTATGGGGAAATGTTTTTCAATGGTATATGAACTGAGACCTTATTTGCATAGTTGGTATTAGCTTCAGGGTATCTGCCTACCATTAGCTTGAATGACTGGAAGCTGGTGTGACCTATGAATCTTCTAAACAAAATGTCCTCCCACTTATTTCAAACTAGCTCTTGAAACAAAATAAAACAAAAATCAAGTCACCTGGACTTACCAGATTAACTAGAGGCCCTCCAGAGTTGCCATACTGTTAAAAATGATATAAGGGAAAAATAAATTGTTGTTTCATTGTAGGAAATGCAAATTTCATTTCAAACAGTATTTTGATTGAACTAAATGAAAGAGCAGGTCATTTCTAGGCAGCACTGAATATTGACCACAGAGGATTACAGGGCATGTACAGTTCTTCAGTAGTTTTATTCACCACTTTGGTTTGTAACACCATCAGTCTCTCTTACACTGTAGCAGAGAACACAGTGCTTTAGGTGTTTAATCACAGTGGACTGCTATGAGGTAGGTATTATGTAAGGACTGGTTTAGTAACCACAGACTTGTAGCCCTCTCTAGGAAGTACATATAGCAGCTCTGAGCAGTCTGAAATTGCCTAATACCCAATGGCCTTCAAAGGAAACATCCAACAGGACTACAGGAAATGGGAGTTGGAGAAGTTCCTTGACCATCTTCATGTTGGCTGAACAAGTTTGTTTTAGAGTGAGGCCAGTTTTCAAGTAGGTCTACTAAACAGCCAAGAGCAGCAACTTACCACTCAAAATAAACAAAAGCCAAGTGATGCATGACAGCAACATCAGCTATATAAACTGTTTACACTTTGATAGCACTGGGCAAACCTTATACATTCTCAGAAGAATAACACAGACATTAAAGTTTTGAAATCAGCTTCGAAGTTTGAGTTTAAACAAAAAATCCATTTCTTACATTGTATCTTTTCAGTCATCAGAGGATACACGCTTGATTTTTGTGTCTGACTGACATAGAGGAACCAAGATAATTTTTCAGCCTTCCTCAGCATATTATCTTTTATTCACTTGTCCTCTCCTTGATGGATGTGGCGATAAAAGAACTTCGGCAGGAGCAGTATAGCTCCATTTAGGAACGTATGGCCCTGTCTTCTTCTGCCCCATGTTCCCACTGTTCTAGCATTTCTCAGAAGGCAGCTGCATGCACATTCCTGCAGGAAAGTCTTGGCTGAGCCACAGGAATGCTCTGAATAGACCAGCTCTCAAACTCCTCCCATTCTCAGGAGAAAACGAGTGCATTAGCTAAGCACAAAGCATCCCTTTGCCAGGGACTATCTCCACACTTTTTTGTTCTCAGATGGCAAAGTAATTCAAATATATTGTCATTTTCCTTACCTCCTTTACTATCACTATTCCATTTGTTTAGCATTATCGGACACACTCTGCTATCCTTGTCTAAACTTGCTCATTAGCTTTTTATTGAGGGCAGTAAATGCCTAAGTATATGCAAGGATGTTTGATCTTGAGGAATGTGGATAGGCGTGAAGTCAAGAATCCCATGTTCTAATTCTGTCTCTGCCACCAATTCAATGTGTGCTCCCAAGTAACCCATTTTGCATAAGTTTTTCTATTTTCCTTTTACAGCTTAAGAAAGTAATTCTAATTAGATGTCTTAAGAGGTTCAGCTCCTGGATCATACAACAGCTTTTGAAAAAACTCACTTTTATACCATACCTTAGCACAAAAAGTAATTACTCCCTTTTTTTCTTTATAATTTCTCTCTACAAGTCTGTTAACACTAAGTACTTGTGAAACACTTTGTGTGTGTAAAACGCTAAATATTATGACTTGTTATGTCAAATTTGATATTGAAGTCCAGCAAATAAATGCTGAAAATATTTTCCTTTCAATGTATAACAGATTTAAGCCATAAAACTTCAGGCCATTTTCTACCTCACATATGCGTGCAGTGCTCTTTTTAGAATCACCACAAGTTATATACACACCCAAGGACTTTACTTAAGCTGTTTGGACTTCTCCAAGCTGCTGTGAAGGGATATAATTTTCATGTATTTCTATACAACGTGCAGTGCTAGGTCCCTTAACTCCAAGCTGTATCTCAAACTTTATGTTATTTTACATCTAGATTTTTACTTGTAGTATGTGATGTGCAAAAGGAAAACAAGTAATTAAATTGAAGCAGATACTATCAACTTGACTACTCCACATGGTTCTAGCGCACGGAGATGAAAGAAACGTTGGCTCTACTCTACAGCTTGCTTGGCCAGATCAACTGAACAAGCAGAGAGAGAAATGTGTTGATTTACTGCTGGTTTATACAACCATGTGTTGTATAGACAGGAGGAAATCAACACATTGTATACACTGTTGTATCGGCAGGAGATCTACAGAATGAGAAGGGTCTGTCATATGCAACATCTTTATAGACAACCTCAAAGAAGGCAGTTTTATTTAACATACCTTTCACAACACTAATGCCTGAACACAACTTACAGACACTGCATAGTCTTCTATAAAAAGCGTCTCTCACTGATTTTAAACAAAGCTGCTTTTATTTAGTGGATTCACCTTTCAGAGCACACACTTCCATGCTGAATACATGGGGATTTCAAGGTCCCAGGACTGTGAAGCTCATCTCCTCACATACCCAGTACTTACATTGATAATAGCATCTGTCTGAACGTAATCCATATCCGAGTCCCGCAGGCCAAGTTCTTTGCCATCTCGCTGAGCAGTGCTGACAATACCTGTTGTCACAGTGTTCTGTAAGGCAAACGGACTTCCAATTGCCACCACAAATTCTCCTGGCCTCAGATCAGCAGAGTGTCCCAGTAACAATACTGGTAGTTTTTTCTTGAATAAACACAGAAAGAAAGAAATAAGCATTAATTTATACCTGAAAATAACTTGATTGTAAAGATCAAAAACTAAAAAGAAGTTAAGAACATGTAATTTCCATTATATTAATGAAAGAGTCATGCACTATCATATACCTAAAACTTAATGCCAGGTGAAATTATTATACTGCAGAGTGTTACTGCTTTAAACTGTATTCAGAACCAAACTGCTAGCAGCAGGACCTTTCAATTTCATCCAGAAAAAAAAGCCATCAAGATTCTGAAAGAGATTTCCCCTTTTCCAGCAGATTGTTCCATCCTCCTCCTAGAAATAGCATACAAACCATATATTGACCAGCCTGCCACTCTCCCTACACTATGCACCATCTTGCAGTCCATGTATTGGCACAAAGCTAGAAGGACTAGCCAAAATGGCTTGGGCCTTCAGGTAAAGACAGCAGAATCTGGTCGTCTGTTAACTAAGCTGCATTTTTTTCTTCTTTTTTTAGCAGTTCCTAGCACAGAAGACAAAGTAATTTAATTCTAAGATATTAAAAACTTCCAGGCCCACAGAAACTGTGTGTTCAGTACATCACAGAATCATAGGGGTTGGAAGGGACCTCGGCAGATCATCTAGTCCAACCCCCCTGCTAAAGCAGGTTCCCTACAGGAAAGCATCCAGGTAGGTTTTGAACATCTCCAGAGATGGAGACTCCACAACCTCTCTGGGCAGCCTATTCCAGTGCTCCGTCACACATCGTTTTCCCCAGATATATTTCCAAGGAATCCTTGAATGTATATTCCAGCCAATCACTCTGTGCTGAATGAAACTGAAATAGGGTTCCCAAATTAATTAATTCATCTGTTTATGCCACTCACCTTAGGGTGAATCTTTATTGTTGCAATGTCAGATTTCTTGTCAATGTCTCTGATAGTTGCTTCATAGGTATCTCCATTCTGTAGCTGCACTTTCAATTGTTGTCTCCCTGATATAGCATTGGTGCTTGACACCACGTGGGCATTGGTCACAATTAAACCAGAATCAGACATAATAAACCCAGATCCACTGGAAAGTGGGACATTTCGACCAAACAGAGGGTGCCTGTACAAAAAGCAAATAATTATTAAGGGAAACATAACTTAGAGAAGATTACATTAGAAATCATTTACCACCTCTCATCCTGAGAAATAACAAAGCATTTGATGACCAATGTTACAACCCTGAGAAAAATTAAATTTAAAAACCGACAAAGAATGGATCCTTTTCTGAAAAATGTGATTGCTTTTAGTCAGCCAGGGAAATGGGAACTAAGGTTTTCAGACAACCTGCAGCTTTATTTTCCTTTGGTTTCTAATTCTATCTTTACAGAGGCTAGGTGACAAAATGAGAAGGAGGAGGAGCTCATCTCATCTAACCGGTTGCTGCTTCTATATAGGAAGAAAATGACAGGAAATAGTAAGGCTGACAAATGGACTGATCCTGTAACGAGAAAAAAGGAAGAAGGAGGAACCTTGCAGCCTCACAGAGGAGTAAAGGAGGAGGTGACATCTCAAGGAATCATGAAGCCCAATTGTAGACTGGCAGGAAAAAGCATGTCTGGAAACTGAAAGGACTGTGGGAATGGGACAGAAAATAAATCAAAAACACAATAGGTAAAACTTGTTGGGAAACAACACTTGCTGCAATATAGATAGTTAAAAGACTTTATAAACTGTGTAAAGTATTACAGCTTTTCTCTATGAACAATTGCTGTAATCACCTTAGATTTGTAAGGGGAACAGAAAGTGCCTGGGCAGTAGAAGATGAGAAAAGGTCCACAAATTCTTCTTTCTTCCAAAACGTGGTCCTTATTAGGAAATTGAAAGTTCTGAGCTATTCAGCAGTAAAGAATTGGAGCCAATCCCAGGAAGAAGGCAGTATCACAATTAATGCCCAGCAGGCTGCTGGACAAACATTTACTTACAGGGAAAGAACAATCTTAACTACATATACAAAGATTTTAAACATCTTCCAACTTAAACATTCTCTCAAAAGACCAATCACCACGTGCGTAAAGCTATGTCTTAGAAAACATTATTATCTCGATTTTGCATATTAAAAAAGCCTATAAAAATTCTCCAAGAAATTCTTAAGCCTATGCAAAATTAGAGTACTCCAAGCAGAAAGGTATTGAAGTAATGGAGTACATATAATATTTGCAGTAATTTGTTCTGACAGCAGGTTGGTTTGAGCACTCAATGTTAAACCTGCCTCCCAGGTTGTTTAGAGCACTCAATGTTAAACTTGCTGCCTCAGCTCCAGCTTCAGTACACTAAGTATTAGTATGTTCTGGTCAGCAAATTTAGTACATTTTTTTCCCTATCAGAAATCATTTTTTTGTTTAGATAGGTCACATCTGGTCAACGTGCTAACTCTTAATGTTCTCCCTGTCAAAATAAAATCTCCTCTCATTGAAAGTGGAATAGGCAACAAGGAGCTATGTTTTTCCAGCTTACCTTCTGGACTTGGGTTTTTTGGTGTTTTTTTTTTTAGACTGAGATAATAAACATAATCCAACAAGAAACAAATTTTAGTGAAGATGAGATAAACTTATTTTATGGCAGACATATGTATTGTAAAGTACTGTAAAGACTATAAGCCAAACAAAATAGATCTACTAAATGGGAACAAAACACAGAAATGGTTTTCCGGATAAATGAGTCTGCTGTAATGTTCCAGAGTATTTTGTGAACTTCAAGAATTCAAAATTAAAGTTGGAAAATCTTTGCAGACCTTTGTTAAACAATACAATTAAAATACAAAGAATTGTAAGTTGTTACCTGAGGAAAAGTTCAATGTGCACAACCGCAGGTGCAATCTTTTCTACCACATCTGCTATGAAGTTGAATTTGTATCTTGGGCTGCTGGACTGTAGGTGACCTATACTAGCAGAAAGAATTGGATATGTTAATAAGACAACACCCTTTTTTACCAAGTAGGTGAGATAAATATGCTTTGAATTGGTCTGTTTGTCCTGCTGGGATAGCTTCCAAATGTGTATTGGAAAAGGAATCAAAGTCTTTAAGTGTTCAAAACTTATCCAGTATGCTTGATCCTGAGAAAATTAAACATCAGCATCACTTCACTATAAGTTATTTGACTTTCTTGGAAGTCTACAAGCCTTGTCTGAAGTATTTTTCTCAGGATATCTACTAATTATTATGCAAAACACATAGGGTCATAGGATAAGTCAGCTTGGAAGGGACCTCAGGAAGTCTCTAGTTCAGTCTCCTGCTCAAAGCTGGGTCAGCTACAAAGGCAGAGCAGGTTGTTCAAAGGCTCTGTCCAGTTGCGACTTGCAAACCTCCAAGAATGGGGACTCCAGAAGCTCTCTGGGCAGCTTGTTCCACTACTTCACTGTCCTCCATGAAGTAAAAGTTTTTGTCGTATCTAGTCTCTTGTTGAAACCCATGTTTCAACTCATGCCCACTGTCTCCCATCCTCCTGTTATGCACCACTGTAAAGAGCCTGGCTCCACCTTTCTGGTGTCTTCCCCATGAGTACAGGAAGCCTGCTCTCAGGTCCTCCTGAATCTCTCTTTTCTCCAGGCTGAACAAGCCCAGTCCCTCAGCTTCTTCTCACAGGAGATATGTCCAGCCCTCCCAACTATCCTCATGACCCCCTCCAGAACCCACTCCAGTTTGTGAGTTTCTTGTATTGAGGGGTCCCAAACTGGACGCAGTATTCTAGAGGTGGCCTAACAAGTGCTGACTAATATAGTTGCAGTATTTGGGAACTGCATTTAGAACTCAAGTTAGGACTTTTTGAAGTAGACATTAGAAACCTGCTGCAAACTATAACTTTGGAACCTAAAAAGTTTTACAAATTCACATTTAAGTTGTCACAAGCAGCTGGGCATAGCAATAGATTGCTAAATACTAAGTGTTCTGATGAAAGCCAGTGCAGTCCTACGTTAAACAGCACTATACACAGCATTTACAAATACTGGATATAATTCTGTGGAATGAAGATCTTTGAAGAGAGAGAAAAAAGCCCACAGCATCCTGGTTTCTAATGTGACAACATCCTGGCTCCTCATATCACAACATCACAAAGTAATAATACTGCTTATGCTAGAATGTCATAGTTATCAGCAATTCCTAATACATGGGGACATATCACCACATGTTAAACATATGCTAGGGGACATATCACCACACTCAAATAACAATCTTTCATGTTCACAGCCTGATGCTTTCAACTTAACTACAAGATCTAGGGAAGGGAGCAAACCAGCTGTAATGAAATACAGCAATAACATTTTTGGCTTTCTGTTTATCTCAGGAAATATATTTATCTTTCTGCCACTTAGTCAGCAGGGATAAACAATATCAACTCTTCAGAAGTGATGCTTTGCACCATCATGATTTGCTTTAACTTCAACTCATGCTGAAGGATGAACTTACTCCACAAGAGCTCTTGTGTACCAAGTCAACACCTGGCTTTAAGGGTTCTAGATCTTCCCTTTTCTAGATCACATAACATAGTAATGAGCCCAGATACATATTCTGTTTTCTGAAAGTATATACTTTTCTTTCATCAGTTGTCCTTTACCCAAGTCTTTAAAAGGAAGGTGGGTAGAAGCCATCACACAAAAAGGAAAGATACACAGTAAAGAAAGGAGAGAGAAGTTTAAGAGAGAGGTAATGCATTTTGGTATTCTGTGTAGTTCTTAATTCAAAGACCATTTTCACCAATCCTTGTCTACAGATGTTTTACTGACCATTAAACTGTGTAACTTGTAAATTACTTGGGATGAATATGAAGATTACAGCACAATGGAGTCTGATCTAGTTACAAAAAAGATGCTTCAGTGTTCTATTCTATTCTTTGAATGACTTTGTAAGCTAGTGGGTGACAGAGAACTAGTTGTTATAGTTCCTGTAGTGTCTCTGAAGCTTTCACAATAAAGTGTTAAAGGCCCTATAAGGTCAGAAAGTGAGAGGCCTTACATTACCACAGTATTCAAAAGACCTGAAGCAAAGACAGGAACTTATGAAATGGACGCAACACTGGTACCAAAGAAGAAAGTATTGAAGAAAGCAGATCAAGACAATTAGGCATTTCTCCATACAAGTCCATGAGTTCTCTTTCCTGTTACTGGACATAGGATTTACTTCTGAGGGGAAAGAAACCATGCTTACATTTAGCAAGCTAAATGTATATGTTATGGTATAAACAGAAGGAACAACTTGGCAGGACTAGATTCAGTATATTATTTTTATGCACATTCTCACGCACTCCAAAAAATCCCTTTAATCAGTTGAATATGCTTGTTTCAGTACTTAGTTTAAAAGAGACACTGCAAACAGGAATCACAGAGGACAGTCAGATGTAAGCACAATACACCTATTTATTTTGCTTACTGGGCCACTGAAGATCATCTTACCTTCAGTTCACAAGCAGTTTGCCTGATTATCCAGTATATCCTTTACAGTCTACTAACATGACTTTGAATGCTTGCACACACAGCAGTGTTCACTGATGATAATACTATCATCACATTTATCTTCATAGAAGTGACTATGCATCTATGAAGGACAGTTGGCTAGACCCTCAGATGATGAACTAGAAGAGAATCAGTGGGCAAAAGCATGGTGAATGCAGGCTTTCAGTTGGTGTAAATCAGCACAGCTCTATGTGAGACAGGGCAACTAAATCCCTTTGCATCTGCTGAGTGCTGAACTGTCCTGCCCATGCCAAACTGTCACAGCATTGCACATGGACAAAAGCAGAGGAGGACGCCTGCCAAAGAACTCTGTTTTGCACCACTCCGGAGTAGCCACCAGAGAAACATCATGGGTGGCAGTGACTTTCCAGGTAAGATTTGACGTAGGTAGAGTGAAAAAGTCTGAAAGAGGTAGAAGGTGAATGTAAACATGGAAAGAGACAAAGAAAATAAAATGCAGCAATACAGAGAGGAGACTATAAAACTGAAGCATAGCTTGTCTTCTTTCCATACCATAGTGAAAGCATTTCTCAGTCTGAGCATAAGTCTAGAATCTCACTGCTGGGGTTAGAAGACAAGAATACCCAAACCTGAAGGTGCATCCAAATCTGCACTATATATTAAGGGAAAATTTGAAACAAAGGAGGATCAAGAATAAGAGACATGCAAACTTTGTAAGAAAGGTGTAGCTGAAGATTTACTGGTTTGATTAGAGATGAGCTATTCTTCATAGTGTCTGGTGGGGACTAAATACTGTTGAAAACTAACTTACAAAGTTGAGGTGCCTTCATAGAAACTGATGTCTCTTGAATCATTCTCTGCAAGCTGGGTGTGATAAGAACCTTTAAACACATTATATGACTTCCCAATAACTCAAACTATCGACTTGGAAGATGTAACTGCAAACTAACATTTACTCTCACAAATACAGCCCTATTAAAGCTAACTGAAATGTTAGTTATTATTAATAAACATTTTAATGCACAATTATTAAACTGTTGGTTTTTGTCAGAAGTTCTCAATATAATTTAAAAGGGAGGAACTGCAGCCTGAGAAACTGAAGAAGGAAGCAACATCCAAAATTGTATAAGTTGTATAAGGTCCCCCTGAAAACAAGTGTTATAACTGTAGCAGCAGAATGAGGGCTTCATGGCAGACCTTGAATCTACCCTTTAATTGGCATTAGTCAGCAGACATTAGCTGTTGCTACTGTTCTTACTAAAACATAAAATTAAACACGTGTATTTTTCTTTCTTGCTTCCCCCCCTGACGGACACTTTTGCTGTCTTGCAGTCTCACACTTCTCTCAGACCTCTGCTGGAGTGTGAGTGTAAAAGCTCGGAGTTTACAGCAGCTTTGTGTATTTTGACCTATTGACCTACTGAGATTTGCCACGTACTTTTTCAAAGGTCTCTCAACAACATCCATCATTTTCCATGTTATTACTGTGTGTTCAACATAACCCCACACTAACCAAAGCTAATTTATCTTGGAAAAGAGCCATAATTTAATCCAATTAACTATCTGTTGCATAATCAAGATATCAAAGGTGCTGCAACCAGATTGTACTTGAAGTAAAAACAAATTTATACTGTATGAGTCTTTAGCTGCCTACATACTTCTTAATCAAAAGAACTAGATTTTCCCAATCTGTTCCATAGCCACAAACTAGATTTCCAGCAGATCTGAACTCACATCCTACCATTTAAATTCAGTGATTAGATCTTCAGAAACTCTCCAGGTCCTCTCACAGAACACTCAAAATCCAGATTTGGATGTAAGTGCATAAACTGGAGTTAAAGATGTTCACACTGTTTTGTAAGATTTGATCTTACATTTCCAGTTCTATGGGCTCCTACTACACTGAAGTGCCTGTCAAGTAGGAGTATCCTTATTATCAGCTTAATATTTTTCCAGTATAGTAGTGTTATCTACAGGCTATGAGTTCATTTAATAGCGTTGTATTTACTTTTTTGCAGAGACAATAGACCCACTCCAATCTCATTAATACTGCTGTAAATCAGCAACAAATTTGTAGAGTTAACCTAGTACCAAGAGAGCTGAAAAAAAAATTAGCAGAAATAAATTGTCCCACTGAAGACAACAAAGCTACAAAGCTAAGCCCATTTACACTTGCAGAAGACTGAAACTTTCTGAGTATCTGCCAGCTTACTCCCTGTAGTATCAAATCAATTCACGTTCAATGCTTTCTTAAATATATTACATTGTATTGCAATTTTATATTCATTAAGAATTTGTGAGCCTGGGAAACTCATTCTTTGAAGGCTGTTCCCCTGCCCGCTTTTAAAACCAGCTTCAGCAAAGATCTGTATGTTCAGCAAAATTATTATGTCTAAGGGAGGACTGCAACCTGGCAGATCTGATCACCAGGGATAAACACGGTCCCTACTGTGCTTTCATGGAAAGAAATGAAAGACAAATAAAAGATTATAATGTCTCTGCTTAAAAAACAGAAACATCTGCTGGAAACATAGGTTCATGGGCAGCTTTTCTGATGAATTCAGCATTAAGATCAAGTTGCATAGCTGTGCACTGACCATAAAGCCTTGGTGAGTTTAATGCCACATTATGGTTCAGGCAACTTGTTTATACAATGGATATCTACCGTGCACAGATGAAAACAATTTGGTGAACCAACACCAAAGTGGCTTTTTTGTGCAGTGCAGCAATCACAATGGCCAGACAGAGACAGACTGGCATGAGCCTTCCAGGCACAGACACCTCACTGCCTCGCTAACTTGAGATGCTAGTTACATCTCCTTCCCAAGTGACTTTCATAAGGAGACAAAATGAGAACATCTCTTTCCTGTTAGCTATCCTATACAAAGCAGTTAAATACTACACTCTAAATATTTACCAAACACTGTACAATATTCAACCTCACCTGCAGAAACTCAAAACAAATTCAGACATAAGAATTTCAGCAGTAAAGGAATGCGACTAGAATTTGCCTGTCCAGCCAATACCTTGTGATGCATTTCCCCAAATACAGCTGGTGGCAGCTGTAAGGTTTTGATGACAATACTAGTAGGAGACTTCAGTTAATCTCATACTGGGCTAGTTTCTCAGAAATGCAATATGCTCTGTCATTCCTCTGTATCTTCAGGGTTATGTACAGGCACACTCCAAACACCCCACACAGAACTGTGTGCAATGACTCTGCTCATACATTAGTTGTATTACAAATGTTTCTTTTAGGGAACTGAACTTTTAGGCTCCTACCTTGCAAAGACTAGACTGACATGGGTGAGGCTTTACATCATGACCACTTTCTGAGAGTGACTTCAGTTAACCAATGCAGAGGACAAACATTCTCAGGCAGAATCCTTCAAAGTATCAGTGTCAAAGCCAACACACTTGTTTTCTGGAACTTCTTTCCTCAGAGGTTTTCTAATCAAACTTTCAGTTTTCCTTGTTGCACAGTCAAAATAGCACCCTTATTAAAATAAATAAATGAATAAATAAATTGCTTCCACATCCTAGGTGAGAAAATAAAAATCTTTTGACATCTGAACTGTCTTCACATAAGCCATTAGTAAAAGAACATTGCAGGGAATTATTAACTCTACTAAGAAAGTTGTACTGAGAGATCATAAACAGCCCTTCGTGCAAGAAAGTCTGACAAAAGTTTCCCATAGATTGCAGGTGACCTTGTGAATCCTTTGAGTGAGGAATCTGACACTTCAGTAGATTGAGAAGTGACATTGTTAAATTTGCTGCAGTGAAAAACAAGGCTCTTGAAGAACAGGTCTTTGATTAAAGAGGTTGTCTTCCATATATGCCACTACTTACACACTAGCCTGTAATAGCTTCTCTTTACCACAGTAGGTGACAGAAGGCAGGAAAAAGCTAGCAGCTTCAGAAAATTCCCATATATTAAGGTATGCAGTATTGAAGAGGAAAAATACTAATATTTGTAGCATATAGTTTAAATTTGCCTAGGAGTTCTGCAGATTGCTCTTATTAGAATTTCAGAAAAGTCCATGACCCTGTTCAGATGCATAAGGCTAACTGTTTGAGTAACAGTTTTCAGGGTATAAGCATACTGAAGAACAGCACTTGTATCTCCATGCAGTACACACCTCCTTTAGTACACTGTATCCAAAACCTGCAATTTGCCATGGTGTTCTTCAAGCTGATCCTGGCCTTCAACAAGGAAAAAAATATTTTAAATTCTGTCAGTTTTGGAATTATCACTCAGTCAACCTGGGCATCTCTTTCCTCCCTTCCTGTCTGCCTCCTTTACTATTCCTTTTTCAGGTATCCTCATTCACCAGACTTCCGTCACCAGGAAACCAGCTAAGTTTTCTCAGCCCACCTTGGTTTATGACAGCCAGAATCTAACTTAGCATCTACATAAGCAACTGGAAATGGAGAGGAGTGGACACTTCAAAAGCTGCTCTTCAAGGTCACTGCATGTTCTGAAAATGGCCTAAGTCACACTAGGTAAGGTTACCATTATCTGACATTGTTTTAATATATGTATGGTTAAGTAAAACTGGATTTTCTTCATAGCTAGCTTAGCCCTTCAAACTCTGAGTCATCTGAGGCCAGATTTCTTTCAAGAACAGGGAAAACAGAGAAACTCAACAGTAATTTTAAACTGTCGACTTTCTTCTAAACCTCTCATTACAGCCATTGCATGTTATTGTTTAAAAAAAATTAAAAAAAATACCATAATTGAGTTCTATTCCTGGCTCAACCACCAACTCAGTCTGACCTTGGGCAAGACACTCGGTTTCTTTGAGCTTCAGTTTGTGCAGCTGTAGAATTGAATAAAAAAAAATTTAGAACTTAACAGAGAACCAGATGCTTCATCTAAGCCGAGGCTTTCTGGGACAAAAAACAAAGCCAAAATAAAGTGAACACTTAACTAGTTGCTGAAAAAAATAAAAATAAAAAAATGTTGCCTCTACCTCAGAGCTCCAAATTCCTCAGCCTATTAATAGTAGATTCAGAAGGATTCCTTAAAGAAAATATATACCAAACACATATACCAAACCCCAAGCACTCAGTAAGCCCTTAGATGCAGGCTAGCTCACTCATTTTGGTTAAACACTGATTATTCCACATGGATCAGTTCCAACCAAGTATTAGGAGTACTACAGCTAATGGATGCTGATGTGAAAAGGAACAGGCAAACAGCAATTTATAACTACAGAATACTGGAGAGATTGACCATTGCCCCTGGAGGTTGGCATCTGGAGCAATTCTTGGCTCTGACAAGATACTCCTAATGGAACTCCAGGAATATCATTTCACCTCCTCCCTCTCTACACCAGTTTACCTTCTCTCACCAGCTTGACACATGAAAGGTCCCCTGTTCACAAAATGGTTACAATAGTAGCCCTTTTCCCTTTGACCTTTTCCAATAATTTTGGCAAGTTTTCTATCTGTGAATAAACAGGATGGCTAGTGGTTCACCTGACATAATAGAAACACTAATGTATGATTTAAAACTCCATTACATATATGATTTTTTCTTTCCAGGAACTCTATAAGAAAAGTAGAAGAAAACCCTTAAAGTAATGTATCAGTAAGTATGTGAAAAGATACTAGCAGCATTAACACTTCTATAAAAGTGACTTATTTTAATACTAAAAAAAAATTTACCAACTTAAGTGATTACTAAACTTTCTGAAGTTAAACATTTAAGTCTGAAGTTGCTATAGATTATCACAATATCCAAACAAAGGCCTTAGTACATTACTGCAAACAGAAGACCATTTGATATCCTGAGTGTCAACATTTTAAACTGTAAAGGAGGTTCACAGGCAATTTTTGCCGCTTTAGACTCTACAAGACTACAAAAATTCTTGTGAAAAGAAAACAAATCAGGCAAAAGACTATCTTTTAGGTGTTTTATATACTACTTAGTGCATTTTCTGCCCTGTTTGAGCTACCTGGCTTTAAGAGGCATTTTCTGCCAGGAGATGTCTGTCAGGTGAATTCAATCAGCCTCCCACACACCATCAGGGAAGGCCCCAGAGCAGAAGTGTTCCTGGGTCCCCACTCTGTTCGAGGAGGCCACGGTGCAGTGGATCTGCAGCACAGCCTGCACAGGTGATGCCACCGAAACGCCTCAGAAGTGAGTGTAGACACTATGAAACGAACGTGGCGTTGGCAGGATGACAGCAAGCTTGTACTGCTGTCCTGCCAGTGCATCCTGCCTTGAGAGGGGCTGACAGCTGAGGATGTAAGGGCTGCCCTGCCCCGACAGCCTGACACCCTCCACCGAGCTGGCTTCCACGCTGTCACTTGCACTCGCCCCCTGCTCATGGGAGCGCTGCAGCAGCGACATGCACAATGCTGAGGTGGCCACGGCCACGCTACTGAGGGAAAACCTTCCCAAACCTCATCCCCAGGCCTCCAGCCCACACTAAGGATCAAGGAGGATTTTTGCTCTTCAGGAAAGACCTGAGCACCTCTTCCCCACTCCACAGCGATGGCTGGCAGCCAGGCGAGGTGCCTTGACTTGGTAGCCTTGTACAGTCCCCGGAGCCACCCAGTCATCCCAGGTCACTGAAAATCATGATTTTTCTTTGCCTGGAAACCAGCACGCCCCTGTGCTGTCCACCCGCCACCCTCTGCCCCTCGGGCAGGCCCCATCATGCTCCTACCCGATTCACAGGCTCCCTTCTGGACCCGGTTTTGCAGGCCCCATCAGGCCCCTACCCGATTCACAGGCTCCCTTCTGGACCTGGGCGACGGCGGGCAGGCCGTGCTGCAGCGCCTTGCGGCTCACCGCCTTCAGCTGGCAGATGTTGTCGTAGGTCCGGCCGTCGCTGCCGCACACCTGGGCGCTGAGCTTGCACTGGCAGACCCCCTTGGCGAAGCGCTTGCCCATGGGGTAGCGGCAGTCGAGGCTGTCCCCGCAGG